>NC_048595.1:301085175-301385175 GCF_003668045.3 Cricetulus griseus | reverse complement strand
ATACAGATATTCTCCAAAATGCTGAGGAAAAAGCTGTTCTAATCCTATGGGACGTGGTGGTAGTGGTGTGGGGGCAGGTATAAGTCATTAAGCCTTTCTGGATTCATACATAGATAATATCCTCAGACTTCAAGATGACAATGACTGAAAAAACAATTCTTTTAAATACCAGGAAGAAAGAAAAAAAATGGTGACAGCCTGTGACAGGATACCTTGTCATTAAACGTCTTTTTCCTTTCCTCTTCCTCCTCTCTTTCTTCTTCCCTCCCTTTCTTCTTTTCTTTCCTTCCTTCCTTATGCTCATTGAAGTTCTTTTACAGTTAGTTTCTCATTTTGCTTTCTTGCATATTGAAAAGGAAAAAAAAAAAGTACTCCTGAATCTATTTTTTTCAGTTCCACTTTTGGAGACATCCTTTCAGTTCCTTTGGATGCTGTTGTGCCCTAGGCTTTATCAACACTATTTTGTTCTAACCTTGAAATGCATTTAAACATGCAGATTGTTAGCATCCAGGCACACTTGGCTCCGCCCTTTGGGGACCTGGCAGAGCTAGCTACAAGATGGCCAGAATTAGCCATAGAGATTTTGGAGGACTGAGGACATAATACAGTAACATAAGACACAGTAGGGTGGGGCTTAGAAAGATTCTCAGGCTTTTTGAATTGAGGAAGTAGAAAGAGTTCATAGTCATCATTAATTACACAGCAAGTGTAAGGTCATCCTGGGCTCGCTCTCTCTCTCTCTCTCTCTCTCTCTCTCTCTCTCTCTCTCTCTCTGTGTGTGTGTGTGTGTTACATGAAAAATAAAAGACCCAGAGATAGATATTGGGGTTCAACCTGAAGATCAGGGAAGCAAAGCAGCCAGCCACTAGCTCTCACCTCAAGCTCAAGCTGAAAGGGCTGATCCATGAACGAGCTCTTCAGCAAGCCTCAAATCCTGCCTCTCCTTAGCATGGCTGAACAATGAATGCTCCTATCTTCAGTGTGGCTGGAGAATGAATTCCTCATACTGAATACTGAAGACCTTCTATCTTTTATACCCTTCTAGGGCTGAGATTAAAGGCATGTGATCTGTTACCCTTTTAGACTAATTCAGTCTCGTGTATCCCTGGGTGGACTTGAACTCACAGAGATCTGTCTATCTCTTAATCCTGAGTGTGAGGAGTAAAGGTGTATACCACCACCTCCTAGCTTCTTGCTGCTGGGATTAAAGGTGTGTGCCTGGCTTCTATGGCTTGTGGCAGACTTTGCTTTTCTGAATCTTCAGACAAGCTTTAATAAATCATAAGTAATCTCCCCCCCCTCTCTCTCTGTGTGATAGATGTCCTATTTAGGATGGAGCACTCAACAGTCAATATGTTCAGCATTTTGAATAGTTAAATGTCTCTATTGACCTCTGTCCACTGAAAACAGTAGCTTCTCTGACATATTAACTATGGTTGTAAACATAAACATTAAGGTCCTTTGACAATATGTCCATTTAGCAAAAACAATATTAGTAGGTTCCCTCAGAGGGCTCATGACGTTCCCCAAACATGGACTTTTAATCAGGTACAGAATCAGGCATTAGTTCTTCCCATGGAGTGGGCCTTATGTCCACATGTTGATAGCCAGTTTTCCTAGCAGCATTTGTTGAAGAGGCTATCTTTTCTCCAATTGATAATGTAATTAGGAAGAAACAAGATGATAATTATAAAGTAACAAGCATATCCAAGTTATAGGGTATGTTACAAATTAGAGTCATGTATTACTTAACAATGAGGCTATGCTCTCAGAAATGTGTCATTATGCAATTTTGTTGTGTGAACATTGTAGAATGACCTTTTCAGACTTGTGTGGTGTGGCCTAATACATACCTAGACTGTATATATATACAGTCTAGCCAATAGATACTTGAGGCCATGGTGAACAAAAGAAGAGATTAAATCAAGCACAAGAGAGAATGATGCAATCAAGAGACATAATAAGCCCAAGATATGCAAGCCTGGTGTGGGTGTAACAGGGCACTGTCTTCCAGTAAATGTTTTATAATTCTCTAAAGTAAATGTATAGTACAGTAAATAGATAAGCCAGTAACAGTCATTTATCATCACTACCAAGTCTTTTGCATTGTATACAATGGCGTGTGCTGTATTTTTATATGTCTGAGTCTGAGTGTGTAATGGGTTTGTGTATGCCAGCAGTCACACAAACATGTCAGTGAAGCATCATGTAACATCACTAGGTTATAGGACATTCCAGGCTGCACTAAAACATTATTGGACCACTTTTGTACATATAGCCTGATGTAGTTAGAAATGTTATGAGGAACATGCCTGTACATAAGTACTGTATGCTCTAACAACTACACAACCTGTCTAACTAACCCCAATAAGTATTCAAATATATGAGCCTATGGGGGCCATTTCTATTCAAATCACCACATAAGCATACTATTAGTATTATAACATGAATGATTCACCTCAAAAAAGAAAAACCTAGCTTTTGAAACATAACACCTATTGTGATGGTATTTAAGGTGTAGTTGAACAAGTAAGACTCCCTAGAATGGAGGACTCATGTAGCATCTGGCTTTCTAGCATTTCGTGTGGCACCATGGTGAGGACATGGCATTCTTTCCTCTGTGTGTGTTGTCTTAGCAAAGAGTAGGCTAATTGCACAGTCAATCCTGCCCCTCCTTCATCTTAGACCTCTCAGACTCCAGAAATGTGAGAAGACATTTTAGTTTTTATTAAAGGTTTATTTCTTTATTTGTATTTGCATTGTGAGTGGATGCATATGGGGGGGGGTGAGCTGTGCATGCCTGTGCATAGAGACCTGAAGAGGGCAACAGATACTCTCCTCTATCACCATTGAGTCAGCATCTCTTCCTGTAAGAGTTTTCTAGAGTAATAGAACTTAGAGAATGAATTTCTCTTTCATCTATCTTCTATCTATCTACCTACCTACCTACCTACCTACCTACCTACCTACCTACCTACCATCTATCTTTGTTAATCCCACCAGTAAAGAATAAGACCACACCACAATTTAAAACCAAATTTGAAACAAGCTTTAATTAAATATTAGTCAGGCGCATGGGCTGTGGCATGGCCCATTCCCAGGTTTCCAGGAAATGGCCCCAAGTCACGGTTTGCAGTGACTTAAGTATTTCCATCAGGTCCAATCATAAGCAAGCATACATCCTGATGTACCTTCAGCCTATATCCAATCAGGGACAAGTGTACATCCTGACATATTTCCTGCCTGTGACCCTCTTGACACATATGATCAAGCACATAATTGCAGATGGGTCAAACAAACTTGTTTAGAGAAGTGAAAAAATGTGGCTTGTTATCTACCATAAACAATGACTTCTAGCATTTTAGGAACTATCTGTCGTTGGACAAGGGCTTGCATATCAGAAGCATTTTTGTTTCATGTCTAGTTCAAAAAGTGTGTGTGTGTGTGTGTGTGTGTGTGTGTGTGTGTGTGTGTGTGTGTGTAGGGGGTTTAGTACAATGACTGACAGTCTAACTAATTCAATAATGGCTGGCTATGCATGGAAAGTCCAAGAACTCAGTAGTTGCTCGGTCCACAAGCCTGGATTTCTCAGGTGGCCTTTAATAGACACTGGACTGTTGAGGAAGCAGGCTCTAATGCTGGTAAAGGAATGGACTTGCTAGCCCGATGAGGGCAAGCATGCAAAGAGTGAAAACTTCTTTCTTCCATGCCTTATATAGACTTCCAGCAGAAGGTGTGGCCCAGATTATAGGTGGGTTTTCCCAGATCAATGGATCTGGATTAAAGGCATGTCATACTGTCTCAGAGATCTGGATTCAAAATGGGTCTTCCTACTTCAAATTAAACAAAAATCTCTCACAGGTATGACCTCCATTTGGCGGGTTTAGTTAATTCCAGATGTAGTCAAGGTGATAACCAAGAATGGCTATCATGTTCTCTGAAATTGGAACGTGTTTCAGTTATCAACGCCAGCAAGCCCCAGCTTTCCTTTTGCTTCTCCCTATCTTGGAGTTGGTATCAGACATGCACAAGACACCAACAAGGCTTGCTACATAGATGCTGGGAGGATATATAGGAACTCTGCTCCTCTGGTTGCTTAGCAAGGGTCCTTAACCACTGAGACATCTCTCTAGCCCTAAGAAGACATATGTCCATTCCTTATAAACTAGCCAGTATCTGCCATTCTGTCATAGGAGAATGAACAGACTTAGTTACCTGGAAAGTAGTACGTAGTCCACCTGTGTTGGCTGCTACTGTAACTTCTACTGGAATCCATTCCTCAAGCAAAGTTCACAGGCTCCTCCTTCTTATCCTAGCTTCTGAAGAGATGCAAAACCATTTTTAAAAATATACTAAACCGCCGGGCATTGGTGGTGCATGCCTTTAATCCCAGCACTCGGGAGGCAGAGGCAGGAAGATCTCTGTGAGTTCAAGGCCAGCCTGGTGTCCAGAGCGAGTATCAGGATAGGCTCCAAAGCTACACAGAGAAACCCTGTCTCGAAAAAAATGCTAAACCATGCTCGATGACACATACCTATAATCCTAACACTTGGGAAATAGGAAATAGTGGCAGGAGGATCAATCAGTTCAAGGTCAGTTATAGCTGCAAAGTGAGTTCAAGACCCACTCGAGCTCCACAAGACCTTATGTCAGAAAACTAGGAAGAAAAAAGTTTAGTCGATGTGCTTTGCAAACCAAGTGTCATAAGCTGTTAGAAGGTTATGTTCTAACAGTGATTTATCTGTTCAGTGATTTATCAGCATTCAAAGGCTAAAATATGAGTAGGTGGATAATCTCAGTCAAATACAATTAAAAGTATCAAGGCCCACCCCATATTAAAAGTAGGCCTAATATTATTATTATATTATTGCTATCGTTATTATTATTATTTGTGTGTGTGTGTGTTTGTGTACAATATGTGTGGGTGTGTGCATGCATGCCATGTTGCCCAAGCAGAAGAACAGCTCTGTCGAGTCACTTGCCTCCTTTATATGGTTCTGGGGATTGAATTCAGGTTGTCAGGTTTACACAGCAGGTGCTCTATCTGTGGTGCCATCTCCATCCCTAAAATAAGTGTTCTCGCATGGAACTTCTCCCAGTACCTCTCTTGTTTGCCAAATTAAATGTGGTTGTAGTTAAGAGTCGGGACACACCTAGTCTGTGGCTGAGAATTTCCACCAGCATCTTTATGCCTGGGAACTCCTCCGACACATACAGTCCATCCCAAACTGGCTTGGGTTAGAATGCCATTCTCAGGTAGCGAAGCTCCAGTCTAGCTCTTGCAGAGGGTGGTGTTGGGGAGCAAAAAGTATCTCAGGAAAAATGAACGTGGGTAGAAAGTGCTACTCTACTGGGGAAGCTGTCAGCTCCTCAGGGTCCTCTAAAGTGACAACATCTCTAGAGCAGAACAGGAAATGTGGCTCACTGACTTTCTCTTTACTTCTTCTCTATTTTGTTCCCTAAACTGATTAGCTCCTTGTGCCCCCCCCCCCCGCCGCCACACACACTTCTGATTTCTCTTGAAAATATCTGAGAAAATCTGCCATTATGTGTGCATATTTCGAAGGTCAGGAACTAACAGAATTGGCATTCTGGTTTTAGGTATTAACTTTGAATTTTGTGTGAGCGTGTGTGTGTGCAGTATGTGAGGTGTGTGCAGTGCATGCATGCGTGCGTGCGTGCGTGCGTGCGTGCGAGAGAGAGAGAGAGAGAGAGAGAGAGAGAGAGAGAGAGAGAGAGAGAGAGAGATTATGCTTGTGTGGCTTGTGTGCATGTGTGTGCATGCGTGTATATGTGTGTGTGCATGAGTGTGTGTGTGTGTGTGTTTTAAGGAATGAACACAAGCTGACCACATACTTTCATGCTAAGCTAGATCCCAGCCTTCCAGGTTGACTCTTTGCTGCTTTCCTTCCCGTGGGTTTTATTAATCTGAAGTCATGAGATCGTCTGTAGGTTTTCCCACTCAAAAGTGATTTAGATGTCTGGCCTCTGAAGCAAACAGTTTAGTTAAAGTATATTATTATAGCTATAACAAAAACATATCCTTCTGGACCTCCTGCTGCTTGCCACTGGTTTCTTGCTAGTTCTTATGCTTCAGAGGTCTTTGTAGTGAGCAGAGTCCTCAGAGCTCCTAGTGGATATTGATTGTCCTCTTTGTATTCCCTAGCACTGCCTCTTCAAATGGCCATTCTCTTGTTCTATTGCTCAGTTCAGAAACTATAATCTGTTAACCTTAAAGGAATTATTAGCGTCATTTCTATCTAATGCAGTCATGTCAAGTGCTTCAGTGTCAGATGGATCAGTGGAGACTCTAGTACATGTGATTGGAGACAGCACATAAAAGTCTTTGGGAGTAATTGTTGAGTGAGAGGACGTCCATTTTCTCTTGTGGACAAAACTTTCTTTCTTGGCATCAGCTTGGCTTTTTCTTCCATAAGAAAGATGTTTCTGGCTGTACATAACTGAAAGCCAGACTCACTCTGACTTAGGCAAGGAAGGAAATGTACTGGCTCATAGAGCTCTGAAGTGCATGGTGAGGTCAGATTTCAGGGATAATCAGGTCAGCACTCCAGCTCTGTGACCTTTTGAGTTTCTTAGTTCTGCCCATGCCCATGTCTTACTTCATTTTCCATTGCTATAACCAAATACTTAAATCTGAGTAATTTATGTTCTGAAGGGCTGAGAAGTCCAGGAACACAGTGCTGCCTCTACTGAGCATCTAGAGAGGGCCTCTCTGCTGCATCAGATGGGGCACACAAGGCACAGCTTAGATTTACAGCAAAGCCAGCCCTCAATATCCCTTTAATTCATTCATTCAGGCAGAATCCTCAAGACCCTAGCAACCTCAAGGGTCCCATCTGTAAGCACCATTAACATATGGACCTAGGGATTACATTTCTTACAGGCGAAATACAGGGAACCCACGAAACAAAGCCGGTCACCTCAGCTTTAACTTGACTTGTGTCACAGTTGACAGTGACTGAAATTGTTCCATCTACAGAGCTTCCAGAGAAAGAGAGATGTGTTCCTGATGACTCTTAGGTTAAAGGAATTTTCCTAGAAATCCTCATAATGTTCTTCTGAGCTGCTTTTGGACAACTTCCTCTGGACTGAATGAGTCCCTGTGGCCTAGGCAACACGATTAAGATAACAGACAAGTCCACTCCTGAGTAGCTTATGACTTGCCTCATGGTGAGCGCTGTGGGTCAGGGAAATTCATTGTTGTAAAGGAAGAGTACAAAACCACATAGAAACTCTCTCCTTCCAACCTTAAACAGCCAGGAAGCTTCCAGAACTCTGGCTGATTTCTTAGGTGTTCAGTAATATATAGTAGAAAAACCTATTTTGTCTGCTCTCTCTCTCCCCACTCCCCATGTCTCTTTCTCTGTCTTTTTAATTACTCTCTGTTTCTGTCTCTCTGTATCTCTGACTCTCTCCTTCTCTCTCCCTTTCTCTCCATAAATGTAAATTGCTACCAAATTCTGTTGGTAACATTGGTTTTTCTCAGTGTCAGTTTTAATCTGCTAGGGCAGCCCTATCAAAATGACAAAGGTCAGATGTCTTAAACAACAGAAACTTACTTTTTTACAGTTCCAGAGGCTGGGAGTCTGAGAATTAGATCAATGTACATGCTGCTTCAGGAAGGACTCCAGTGAGAGAGGTCACTCTCTGGCTCATAAACAGTCATCTTTGGCTTTAATCCCAGCACTCAGCAGGTAGAGGCAGGAGGATCTCTGAGTTTGAGCCAGTCTGGTTTATGAACATGTTCCAGCATGCCCAGGGCTACACAGAGAGATCTTGTCTCAAAACAACAAAGAGAACAAGACGCAACAACCCCATCATTTTGCTGTTCTAATGTGGGGGAGGAGAGACAAACCTTTTCCCCTCCTCCACTTCTTGTTAAGGATTCAGTTCTACTGAATTAGGACCACACCCTTAGGTCTCAATTTAACTGACAACCCCGAAAGACCTTCTCCAGACACTGTTACATCTGTGGCTAGGGCATCAACTCTGGGGGATACCAATTCAGTCCACACTAGTGCCCCAACTTAACCTTCGGAGACAGGGTCCTACTGTGACCTAAGCTTGCCTGTCATTCATCATATAGCTTAGCCTCACTCCAGGCTCACTGCAGTCTTCCTGTCTGTTTCCCCAATGCTGAGATTGCAGGTCTGAGCCACCACTCTTCAGTGCCCAATTGTAACCATTGGTCAAATATTTAAACATCTGTTTTAGCTCAGCTTAGACCACACCTTATAAGGAGTGTTAGCAGCACAGTAGGGTGAAGTGCAAAGGCCTTGGATCTTACTGTATCACTGAAAGACAACATGAATATTTCTTGTGGCTGCTCTTGGGCACCACTAAGTCAGAGTATCGGGTGAAAGCTTGGAGATTTGGGTGAATGACAAGACACCTGGTCCATTTTCTGAGAGAATGTCTCTCACCTTTATTGTGGAGCAGCCTTATATACAAATTTACAGCCGGGCATTGGTGGCACACGCCTTTAATCCCAGCACTCAGGAGGCAGAGGAAGACGTATCTCTGTGAGTTCAAGACCAGCCTGGTCTACAAGAGCTAGTTCCAGAACAGGCTCCAAAACAATACAGAGAAACACTGTCTCCACAAACAAAAAACCAAAACAAACTTACAAAAACCCCAAGTCAAAGGGTTCACAACAGGATATTGATCCTAGTGGGGTGAGGTCAAGAAAACAGGAGGTACCTGTGGTTATGCTGGAAAACAATTCTTAGAGACCCCCTGGGGGCTGGGTCCCAACAATTTCTTTTTAGAAGTATTTTAGAAATTTATTATTTGATAATTATTCATGTGTGTATAATGTATCTTGATCATATTCACCTATTTCCCTTTGTCACCCTCCTCTCACCAGACCCTTACTCCTTCCCAGCAAATCCTCCTCTTACAGTCATAGGTTCTTTGTTTATTTTTTTATTTTATGTTATTTTGTGTGTGTGTGTGTCTGTGTCCTACTCAGTATGGTTAGGGTTGTTTGTATGAACATGGCTTGGAAAGAAAGGGCTTACTTATTGGAGCATGAATAGCATACTAATAGATACATTACTAAAGAAAATTGGTCACTTTCCTGCAAGAGATGGTATTCCCCTCCCAAGTCGATGCTGGAATGTTGGCAGTCTCTGTCTTGTGTAGGTCATGTGTAGGTCATTGTAGCTGCTAAGAGTTCATGAGTACAGCAACTATGCCCTGTCCAAAAACTACTGTTTCACCACACTCTTCCCCATCCTCTGGCTCTTATTTTTTTTTTTTTCTTTGATGGTTTCTGAAGGGATACAATAGATGTCCAATAGATGTCTATTTAGGGCTGACAACTCCACTCAATAGCCACTTATTCTTGGCACGTTGACCAATCCAAAGCATCTTCATTAACTGTTGCCCACTGCAAGTGGAAGCTTCTCTGGCCAAAGCTAAGAGTAGTGCTATCTATAAACATAATTATTTAGAAGGCAATTTGACAACATGTTCATTTAGGAAAGCAATAGTAGTAGACTCCCTGTTAGAATCTATGATTTTTCTAGCTTTGGGAATTTGATGAGGTTTACAGAACCAGGAATGGAGAAATAGGTCTCAAATCTAATGAGAAAGTGGTTATTTATACTGTAACATTCATGCTCCTATTGCATCAGTGGATACAACTGGCTTGGCAGATCAACAAGTATCATTCAAGATCCATTGTTTTTGTCTTTCTTCTTTCCTCTCTCTCTCTTTCTCTCTCTCTCTCTTCTTCTGTCTCTCTCATTTCTTGAGACAGGGCTTCTTTGTAGCCTTAGATGTCCTGAAACTATCTCTGTAGACCAGGCTGGTCTCGAACTCACAGAGATCTATCTGCCTCTGCCTCTGCCTCCCAAGTGCTAGGATTAAAGGTGTGTGTCACCACTGCCCAGGCCAGGTTCACATCTTTATAAGACTGCTCATGGCAGGCAGTGATGGTGACAGCCTTTACTCCTAGCACTTGGGAGGCAAAGGGAGGTAGATCTCCAGATTTGAGGCCAGTCTGTTCTACATAGTGAGTTCCAGGACAAGCAGAGGTACACAGAGAACCCTGTTTTGAAGGGAAAAAAAAAGACTGTTCATGATCTTTCTTTCCCAGAGGCCTGTATAACACCTACTGGCACTATGAAAACCAGCCATAGTAGAGTAATATTTCATTAGCCAGAACAAATACAATAGAGGTAGAATGAATGATGGGGTCAAATTAGGTTAGAATGATCCCAAAACTCTGTGGAGTTGATGTTTAAGTCAAAATTTCATTCTGTCTATCTATCTATCTATCTATCTATCTATCTATCTATCTATCATTAATTTGGGATAGGTTCTCATGTTTCCTAGACTGGCTGTGAACTCTAAGTAGCAGAGGATTTCCTTGAACTTGTGATCTTACTGCCTCCACCTCCTAAGTACTGGAATTAACAGGTGTGTGTTACCATGCCCAGTTTAAGATGGGGTTTTAGAGAGGGTAGAAGAGGGAGATGTATGCATTGGGAACAAAACCTAGTACAGGAGGGTAGCCGTGGGAATGGAACCATACAATCTATACAACGGGATTTTATAGTGGTTTGACAGAAAAGACTGACAGGACATAATAACCAATACAAGAGACTCAATGGGTGACAAGACTCTTTTCTTTAATGGAGATCATAAATTAGATATTGGAATGTGATTTTATATATATATGTATATATATAGGATATATAGGATATAAGGATATAGGATATAAGGAGTTAAAACTTTTTGAGAAGCTACAGAGTTTAACAAATACATTACTTATAATGTCACTAAGAATATAGATAAGAAAGAGGAAAAAGTTGGAGATAGTGGATGTTCAAATCATGATAGGGATGAAAATTGAAGCTGAAATACCAAGGGATTTTCCTGAGAAGATATGTGTGAAAACATAGCAGTAAATATCCATCACTTCACTGTGAAGGATCTTGTTACCAGCAGTTGTATGACTGTATGGAACTATTGAAAATGAAGTATTGGACCCACTTTAGATTTCCTCAGGGTAAGTACTATATTTGTGCTATGATCAATGTGTGTTGGCTGCCTTTACCACATACCGAATGCTAGAACTTTATACTCTGGAAAGCCTGCTATGTGACAGGCTTGTTTTGAAGTTAATACACTTCCATCTAAATGAGTGCTTTGAATACAGTTTGTCATTCATACCCTTGAAGAAGTAATGAACTGAAGTGGTTCCTCCATCAGAGGAAGGGGTTAAATAGCTTAGTTTTCAGTCACATCAGCTGACTGTCAGAACATCTAGGTATATTCACACAGACATTCCCATTGGGCAAGGAGCCTGGGCAGCACTGCTCTGTGACCTAGTTTTCTCCTTGGACTCAGGTTCACTCTTGGGTTGACCATGGCCTCTCCTCCCCTTGGCAGGTCAGCTCTCACTGACCTTTCCTTCTATGCCTTGTCAAGCTGCTCTTTCAGTCAGAACTTAGAGACTTCTGCGTAGACAATGTGCAGTGGCCCCTTTTAAATGTCCTGTGCCCACTTGACTCTCTTTTAGGGGCTCAGATCCTAATGATTTCAAAATCCCCCAAGCTGACCTCTTCTTTGACCATCACTATTGACCTTGTGGTGCTTAGGTCTCCGGAAATTAAACTGTATACAAATGAGTTTTATGCTCTTGGGGCTGCCTTAAAATAAAGGTTTGGCTCAACAGGTGTTGGTGGCGCACATCTTTAATCCCAGCACTTGGGAGGCAGAGGCAGAGGCAGAGGCAGAGGCAGGTGAATCTCTGTGAGTTCGAGGCCAGCCTGGTCTACAGAGTGAGTACCAGGATAGGCTCCAAAGCTACACAGAGAAACCGTGTCTCGAAAAACTAAAAAACTAACTAATGAAAGAGAGAGAGACAGAGAGACAGAGAGAGAGAGAGAGACAGAGAGAGGCAGTTTTGGCTCAAACCAGGGGTCAGAGCTAACTAATAATATATGTTGGGTTACATTAAAATACAAGAACTTCAAATTCTGATAATACTGGATCTGGGATCACTTTTAATTTGACAAGTGTGGGATTTAAGATTCAACCTTTATTGATCATGGTTTCTCCTTAAAAGTTTTAAACATAAAATATAAAATAAGAAAAGTACAGAATTGAAAGTTATAAGGTTTAGTTAAGGTAATATACATAAAGAGATCTTGTATATTATAATATTCCAGGAACTTGAATAGTTTTATATGACAAGCCCTAGATGTATAAATTTATTATTTTTTATATTTAGATAAATATGTATATCACTTCTCTCCATTCCAAGTCATGCTATAAGGACTTAGAAGTTTAGAGATCAAGGAAGAGAGAAATACAATCTTTCCCTGTTAAGAAATATACACACCAGATTGCTCCCTGATCAGAACTTTTTGATTTCTATGTTTTGCAAACTAGCTCATCAGTGTATTAAAAAAAAAAAATGGATCCTTAGAGAATGGAAAGAGTTAATTTTCCTTAAACTGGAGCAACTTTATTTTCCTCTATTGAATCAAGACAGCTAGTGTCAAAGAGGAATAGAATGGTAACAAAACTCTATTACTTTGCATTCCATTAAAGCTGAGCTAGCAGTATTTGGGGGAACAAATTTCACTCTGAAATAAAGGGGGATTGCTATAGGAGACTCTGTCTTAGGGCCGCCCCCCTTCAGCTTCAAGCATTTATTCCTCGTGAAATCATCTCAAGATCCCGATTTCTTCCTGACAAAATCTAATGTCAACAGTCTCAGAGATCATCTAAGCAGATGATGTGATCCTGAAGAGATAAATACTCAACCTTTTTTGAAGAGAGTTTTCAGTTTCCATCTTGCTCCCGTCCCCCTCCCCCACCTCCTTTCATGCAAGCCTGAATCACAGTATCTTCACCAAAAAGCAGGCAGGTGACTTTGTTGTCACTCTGGAGAACCGAGCAACTTTTCAGAAAGTTCCTTCCTTCTGACTCTTGTCCCAATTGAGACCCAAATGCTCATTGTGAGTGTGAATTAATGTTTCTTGTATAAATTTTATCAAACCAAATGTGTCATGTCCTAGAAATGTATTAGTATATAGTTATACATATTATGCAGTCTGTGTTATAACACAACAATTAAATATATTATGGGTTACAGTGCACATTTCAGTACATGTATAAAGAGTATGAGGTCAAGGTAATTCCTATGTCTATTACCTGGGTCATGGCCATTTATTTGTGTTTAGGACTATTCAAGATCCTATTAGTTTGTTTGTTTGTTTGAAACAAACTCTCTATATATAGCCTTGGCTGTTTTAGAATCATTATGTAGACCATGCTGGCCTCAAACTCATAGAGATTTGTTGTTCTTTTCCTCCTGAGTGCTAGAATTAAAGGTGTGTGTCACCAAGCCAGGTCAGTTTCTATTAATTATTTGAAATGTTGTCAATCTTAGTAATTTCATTGTTCTGTAGAGCATTAGAAGTCACTGCAGGTTTTTTTGTTTGTTTGTTGTTTTTGTTTTTGTTTTTTTGTCTTAGCTTTAGGGCTATACTAGAACTGCTATTGCCAGATAAAAATATCTTTATGGCAAAGTTGGGCATTTGAGCATTGTGACAATGTGAGGGAAGGGGCTCTCCTGATAGTCATCCTTGTTGCAAAAGTATGCTGATATATTATTTATGATTTATTAAACCTTGCCCGAGGATTCAGAAAGCAAAGCCAGTGACAAGCTACAGAGGTCAGGTAGTGGTGATACACACCCTTTATCCCAGCAGCCTTACTAGCTAGTCAGGCAGTGGTGGCACACACCTTTAATCCCAGGACTCAGGAGACAGGCAAATGGATCTCTTTGAGTTCAAAGCCACTCCGGCCTACACAAGAGTGAAGAGTAACAGAGCTCACACCTTTGATCACAGCACTTGGGATCAAAGGCTTTTAATCCCAGCACTGGGGAGGTAGAAACAGGAGTGATATGGCTGGGCAGAGAAAGGAATATAAGGAGACAGGAACTGAGAGCTTTTGCCTCTGAGGATTCACAGAGACAGGATTGCCATTTCAGCTGGGTAGAGGTAAGATCTACTGGTTTGGGTGCTTTGCTTATCAGTCTCTGGGTCCTTTTAGTTTTCGTGTTACATAAAAGAGTATATGTAACTGGAAGACAATTTAGAAGTTGTGGGAAATGTTCACTTTTAGTGGTAAGAATGACATTCAGGAAGTCAGTGCCGTGCAGAGGAAGACTAGGATGAAGGTTGCTAATTCATGACAACGTATGCTTCCCCAAACAGGGCCTTTACTAGAAAAGATTGTGGCTAATTTTCAAAGAACATGCCAGGATTCTACTATTTGAAATAAGATAGCGGCCTAATCCAAGCTCAACCTATTTCTAGAGTGAAACTAATTTGTGCAAGTTTTAAGCTGCATTATTTAAGCATTTGTGTATCTTACAACAATGTGAATCTTAAAGATTATGGGTGACAGACAAGGCTCTGACATTTTTAGTTGAGTAGGCACTACAAGTAAAAAGATGATGCTGGGGAGGGCTACCAACGTCCTTTTTTTTTTTTTTTTTTTTTTTTTTTTTTTTAAATACATGCAAAACAGGAAGTGAGGCTACAAAGAACTCTATCTAAGTGCCTGAATCAGGCCAGTCTAAAAAGGTGTGTGTGTGTGTGTGTGTGTGTGTGTGTGTGTGTGTCTGTGTGTCTGTGTGTCTGTGTGTCTGTGTGTCTGTGTGTCTGTGTGTCTGTGTGTCTGTGGGTGAGTGTGAAGCTTCCTTTAAACTTCTGATGTCACAGTTCAGGATTGAATTTGTTCTATAAGGTGCATTTATTACAGTTGGATTTTCCATATGTAAACTGCACACTAATGTGTTACCAAGGAGAGAAAGGGGTGATGATGAGGTGAATTGAATCCTCAAAAAGATGTGCTGTTCATCTCCAAGTGTGGAGACTACATTGTGAGTGCCCCTGACTGTCTGGTTTTATGTGGTATTTGGGGATCCATAGCTTCAGTGGACTCGTCAAGTATTTTAACCATTGAGCTATATCCCACTTCCCCCAATTTCAATTTTTTTGCATTACATTAGGCCAGCAACATGTGCACACATATGCTTTAGACATATAAAATGAGAAACTGGATTGCTTACTTTATTATTGCTGTGGCCAACATACCTTCTTACATAAACAAGTTAGAGGACTTGCTTTGGTTCATGGTTTCAGAGTGTTGAGCCCATGGCAGCAAGGGAAAAACATCAGGGCAGCAGGAAAGAGTCTCTTTCTCATGAAGACAGGACAGAGAGGAAACCACGTGGAGGTCCCAGGGACAAGATGTACCCCAAATCACAGCTGGTTTCTTACTTCCCCACAGCCGTACTTCTCCACATTGTTAAGTTCACACATAGCAGCCTTGGGGACATTCAGATCTATGCCATAACACTTTGAATATTCACTTTTTTTTTACTGCACACCCGTTTCTCTTCCCCTTTGGCAAGAATATTGCGTATAACGTTCTTCAAAAATCAAAATAAACTTGCTTTCTAAAAGTTGTATGTGTGGGAGAGTGAGGTGCTGGATAAATGGCTTGGTAGTTAAGAGCACTTGTTGCTGTAACAGTTAAGCTGAGTCTGTTCCTAGCACCCCCATGGAGGTTTACAACCTGGAACTCCAGCTCCAGGGCACCTGGTGTGCTCTTTTGATATACATAGACACTGACTTCATATACACACACGTAATTTATAAAAACACTCATGTGTAGTGTATGCATATCTGTGTATATAAGAGTTCATGCTTGTGTGGGCATGTCTCAGGAGGCCAAAGGTCCACACCTACCACTTCTACTTTATTTTGGACACAGGGTCTCTCACTGAATCTGGAGCTTGCTGATTTGTCTAGATTTGTCAACTGGGAAAGGCCCTGGGATCCCAGACTTTGCCTCTTAGCACTGGGATTGTAGGTGTGCAGCAGTGCTCAACATTTTTACTTAGAGACAGGGTTGGCTGCATGGAACATGCTGAATTTGAATTTACAGACTTGCCTGCCTCTGCTGAGCACTAGACCTGAAGGGAGGCCTGAACAGCTTCCTGTCCACGCAGTCATCCCCCTGCCTCGGCTTCCTATCCTCACACACACAGACATTCCCACTTCCTTAGCTTCCTGCCCTCACAAGCTATCACACCTAGGTTTTGTTGTTGTTGTTGTTTTTTAATGTGGGTGCTAGGATCTGAAAGGGCTTCCGTATCAGAACACTGCCCTCTGGCCCATCTCCCTACCTACCATTTTCTTGTTACCAACACAATGTTTCATGAGTTGAAACATGTCTACTCTTTGTAGTATGAAATCAAAGAATGAAAAGTCAAGTATCTTACCACAGTCAAGCATTTCTGGAAATACAAACCATTGACACTGAACTCCAAAAGTGTAACTGCCCATTATCTCAGAGGTTACAAAATTCTACCTCAAAAATATCACCTGTATCTTAGTTACTGTTCTATTGATGTGAAGAGACACCATGACCAAGGCAACTCTTGTAAAAGAAAGCATTTAGTTGGGGATTTTCTTACAGTTTTTGAGTTAGCCCATGGTGTTATAGATAATTCCTGGAATTACTAGTAAATACATTGTTTTACTGAAGTTGGTCTGAGATTCTTGCCCATAAATCAAATATCCTGATTGTAAGTAATCAGGCATCTGTACTGGCCTGTCCTTGGGGTTCTGATAGGATACACCATCAACTGCAGCCACTAAGAGCACCCACCACCTGCGCATATTCACTATGTTCCCTTTTAAAAGAGGTCTACACACCTACCATCCTTCTCTCTTTCTCTCCTATTTCCTCTCTTGTCTCTGCTGCTGCTCCTGTTTCCAGCCACTCTCCCCCCTTCCCTTCTCCATTTTTATGATCCCTTTCCCAAAAAACAAACCCTCTGCTTAAACCCTGTCACAACTCTCTTGTGTGCTGCTTTTCCTACAACACTGATAAACATAGCAAGATTAGCATTTAGTAAGTTCAGTTACGAGACCTCACGATGCTATAGTTTGAACATACTACTAATGCCTATTTTGCAGGAGTGCTGGGAACTGGCAGCATCATAGGTGGTATAGAGTGCAGTGCTACTTCCTTAAAAAATGGACAAATCCACGCATTTAAGAGTGGGAATCTTGTGTAATGTAACCTTTCATGCTTCCAGAAGAGAAAACCAATTTGGACATCTTGCTCCATGCGTGGTCCAGTCACAGAACTGAGAAACCCATTTCCTCCTCTTACTGATTCCTTTCATTTGTTAATCATATTACATAAAGATCTGTCTTCCACTGGAGCGAAAAAGGCAGAGATAAGGAATCCTTAGGTACATGTGCAAACAATGAAGAAGAAAAATTAAACTTGACTCCAAAAGGATTTTGAAGTTTGACAATCAATGTAATGGTCATACCTATTTTTAAGACTATTTGACTGCTGTTTCTAAAAATGTGGAAAAACTGTTCAGTGGTTTTCAACCCAATTTCTAATGTACTCTTTTAACATTAGGACCAGGGGAGAGGAGGGCTGCATCCAAATGCAAAATTACCTGATTACATTTGGTTAATTATTTAAGATTTAAGTTCACATCTTTTAAATCCTCAATAATTTCCATAGTAAAGTTTAGAAACAAAGCATTCAGAATGATCTAAATTTAATTATAATGTTAATAGTGTTTGACTGATGCATCACTAACATAACCAAATTCCAAATAAATTGCCAAACAATTATACAAAAAAAGAAAAAAAAAACACTTTTATTTTCCACAAGGAAGAGCAATAGGAAAAATTAAATCATTTTCCACATAGTTTTCTTAAAACAGAGCCTACAAGGACATATTCAGCACCAAATAAAAAAGAGAGATTACGAACAGCCATAGAGTATAATCTATAAAGCAAACATTTAATATTGCACTTTGTTTCTCGAACATTTTGGATTTTACTTTTCCTAAATGAAAAATTAGGAAGCTATCTTGAATACTAGAGCTCAACTGTGACCCTCACGTTATATCAGAAATTGACCAATATTTAGAAAAATGTAATGCCTCTAAATTAGTAAAGAAATATTTAATGGTAAAAATAAACTTTGTCATCCAGTGCCAATTTTTATATTGGTCATTCTTGCTAATGTAGTATTTTGTAAGAGTATGGTAGTGAGTGTCCGATGCCATGCACATCAACAATTGTTCCCTAGTTAGACGTAACAGGAAGATAAGAGGTGTTTGCAGACAATCCCTCCCAAACGAAAACAAAACCACCAAATGCCCTTTATGCCAAATATTCTATCAGCTTCTTCTGAGGGGGACATTCACAAAATGATTTAACAATAAAAAAATAATTCACCCCATTTCCTTATTATCTAGTATTAGTTTGCTACTGGAGCACAAACCCTTTAACAGAATCACTTAAAACGCGATTCATTTTTCCAGTGGGCTTTCTTCACCCTGTCAGCATTATTTCAAACATGAATTGTCTTCCATGTTTTCTTAAAGGCCACTTATGGAAAAGCCTATTTTGTATGAAGCTTTAAGACAGTATTTAACCAGGTCAAGCACCAAGCCAGAGTTACCACTATTTTCAGTCACTTTATTAACTGTGTTAGATGGCAAGGTAGACAGATTTAACACCCATTTCACACATATGTTGCAATATCAGAGATGCTGGTGTCACTAAAAACAGAAGTAAACTCCTAAAAAAAAATAAATAAAATCACTCACTGTTACTTGGGAGGGTGGGTTTTACTTTTCCATGAATGCTGGTATTTTTGTTATGATCCAACCACAGATTATCTTCAAAAATAATTTACTGATGTGTTCTGTCTATACATACTCAAAGAGGGAGACCTCTTCCGATAGAAAATAATAACACACATATGGACAAATTAAAGCTATTTATCCCAGCAAACAGTCTAGTATTTATAATTAAGAAGTTACACACTTTGGCAACAAATTTGGGATTTTATTCTCTTAAACTTGAGCAAATGTATAAATCAAGTTTCTCCAGTCCTGACATACACACTCTGGCTTATTAAAGTATTTTGCATCAGCAACAATGATTTCCAAACATATGTGTTTTGGAGGTAATTAAGGAACTATATAAAAATAAATGTACTTTCCCCCCCCTTCCCTAAGTGACTGGACAATTTCCATTTACTTCTCAAATAATAAAAATAATTTTCATGAGCAACAGCCCTTAACTCTTTGCTGGTGCCTGGCCTACTGTCTTTCTTCACTGCACTCTTAGCTCTAGTTTCTTCTTACATGTAATGATAAAAAGGGGATGTGGGTGGGTTATCAGTTTTGTGTATGTCCCATTTCTGAATATCCCTCTCCAAAAAGCCAACCAAACAACACCAACATTATCATCATCATCAACAACAACGACAAAATAACAGTGCAACAAAACACAAATAGCATTCCGACAGTTTGGCAAGTGATGCATTCACCTGAGATTAAGTGATTTTAGGCAGTCAGTAATAAAATGCTGCTTTGCTGTCAATAGTAGAAAGGCAACACAGTCTCAAAGAAACCAAGGTACACGATCCTAGAGTCTCTCATTAGCTTGCTCCTCTTGTCTTTCCCCTGCAGATAGATGTGCTGCAAATCTACTACAGTAGGCTGCAAAACGTACAGCAAAACGATTGGCTTGAAGGCATTTGATGTTTGTAAATAAATCCACAATAGGATCCAAGCTGAAGAGGTGATACATGGTCAGCCTAGTAGGACAACTCTGAGCATGTGCACACGCAGGTGGAGTCCAGGCTACATTAACTTAAACAAACAAAAAACAATAAACACCACAAACTGTCAGTGCGTTTTTTTGTTTTTTTTTTTTTCATGTAAAAGTTTTTCAAAGCTTTCTTTTTGTTCCTTGTTGTGCTGACCACAAACAAGTTTTAAGAGTATCAAGAGTCTGGCATAAATGGAGAAAAAAAAAAAAAAAAGCTGTAGTGACACTGAGCTGCACAATGTAAGCATTGAGCATGTGCAAATTTTCAAATCAGAAGGACCATGTCCTCCTCTGCAATGGTGTCTTGACACGTATGACACAGGCTAAGATGACTGCTCTCAGCATGTGCAGTGTTAAAGGAGAAAGCTTAGATCTTCAAGCATGTTGGAGCAGCCCCAGAATGCTGCTGTAGGATTCTAAAGCATGATCACTGGTTGTTTCATGTATTTGCCATTTTCTGGGCAAAAGCAATTCCACTTCCTCTGAAAAACGTGTCTCCAAGATACTTCTCTGTCCTCAGCCGGAAGAGATACAGTTCGAAACCCATATCAACTCGAGTCAATCAAGTGTTCCTTCAACGAGAGGGGCAAGATGGTCTGTCCTCGGATGACTGATCAGGGTTTGGATCAATCTAGTAGAAACAAGATGAAATGTACAAAGTTAATTTGGTATATGACTGCTTTTGAGTCTGCAAAGGTAACCAATATTATCAGAGCATACATAAGACTGCTTAGCAGATTACACCCTAATATAATGCTCTCTATCTGAAGATCATGTTATGTTTGAATGAAAGGGTGTTAGGTTACCAATATGATTTATAGTTATGCATGAATAGTTCAATTTCACCAAAGTTACTAGGAAGGGTATTTTCACTCAACATTGGGGTTCTTAAAAATCAGTTATATACTAGGGTACACCATCAAACCACTCAACTCCTTTGTAAAGTATCTTTTGTTCTTGTCCTAAAATGTCACTGCATCACTTCCCTAGGTTCTGTGAACAACATTTCTAAGGGTCCTGTGAAGGTTAACTCAAAGATCTGTCTGGACAAGTCCTGCTCACTTTAAGTATGAGATAACCCACATCACCTCAGAAGTTTTTATGCCAAATGCATTTTGAAGAAAAAAGCCAATTACCTTTTATTTAAATCATATTCCAGAGTTTAGGGTTGTACAATGTTGAAATTATATTATATTCATCTTGAAATGTGTAGAATTTAGGACAAATTAAAGTGAATTCTAATTATCATTCTTTTCAAATGCCCCCTTGAAAGCTATGAACATTCAAATTAAGCCAGAACACAGTAAGAAATGTCAGAATAAAAAAAAAAGTAATAAAATTTGTGGAAAATGGTTTTCAGTCATGTGTTTTTATGAACCATCCTAAGACAGGAAAAATGTCTAATCAAAAATTTGCAAGAAAAGATTCTGAGTACTCTACAATTAATGAAGATGATTCTACATAATTACATCTAGGGCGGGTTTCTCTGTGTAGGTACAACAGAGAAACAGCCCCTTCTTGTCTTTCAGCTGGGCTGCTCTTCCAACCTATACTGTAGGTATAGGGGCTACTTATTGTTGAAAATTCAGCTTCTCAGAGAAGCCCTTCTGATTTCTAAGACCCAATAATTGATTCATCAGATGAGTGGTGTTTCCTAACAAGGTTGACGCTGGCTGGTTTTCCCTTCTAAGTTAATTTTTCTCACTAGTCTGTGAGTTTTTCCAATGCAAGTACTCATCTTATTCACATGTGTGTTGGTGTCATTAATATAAAGTGCAGAATAATCTAGGAGTGTACAATGCTGTTTAAGAAGTTATTTGGTCTGTCTGTTTTTTCTTTTTGTTGTTGTTGGGTTTTTTTGAGACAGGGTTTCTCTGTGTAGCCCTGTCTGTCCTGGAACTTGCTCTGTAAACCAGGCTGGCTTCGAACTAACAAGAGATACTCCTGCTGCCTCTGCCTCCCAAGTGCTGAGATTAAAGGCGTGCACCACCGCCGGCTTAAAAAGCTATTTGGAAATATGCTATTTTCTCCTATAACTAAGAATGTTAAAAATGAAAGAATTAGATTGGAAAAGGATTATGATCAATATAAATTCTAGCTATTTAATTATGCTTACAAAATACCAGTTTTCTACTGATACTTTAAAATAAACTCATTTATTAAAAAATGCTAATGATTCAACCGAAGTTTGGCCATCACCTTATTTCCTGAATGAAGTCAGAAGATCTGACAATTCTAACTTTTAAACTGGTGTTCTAAATGTTTATCATCAGCTTAACTAAGAAACGACTACCTTTTAAAAGCCTGTATCTTTTTTAAAAGCTTGCACTGCTGTTTCCTAGGAGACCCAGCACATTTCATCCTTGACTTGGTACTTACCTCTGAATAAAGAGGTGGAGGCAAGAACCGAAACTCCTGGATATATGCAAACAGTGGTCCCTGAAGAGCTCTTTCAAAACCATCGCAAGCATTCCCTGGGGCGAGATTATTTCGTCTTTGTTCCTCAGTTACTACTTCTGCATAGCTGGGTGGTGCTGAAGGAAAAAGATACACGCAATTCGAACAACATGTTCTTATGCATGTCAAAATACACAGAATAGTAGATATTAAAAAAATGTCATGTAAAAGAATAATTATTTGTTTGGTGATTAAAACAAGCAGGACAAACAACAAAACAATATTAAGGTTACATATGCTAACTGAAGAAAGATAAAAATTTAACTAGGGTTGTAAAATATTAAAAACAAAAGAAAAAAGTCTTACTACTAATAATAGAGTAAGTTTAGACATGTATTATCAAATTACCTTCAGGTCTTTCAGGAAGGGATAGGCCGAGCCAGTTCATGTTCATGCTACACTGACTGCTCACACTTGAGGTTCTGCTACCGAATGGATGAAGAGGAATGGTACCGATGACAAGTGGCAAATTAAGAAACAAATCCATAGCTCCAGGAATATCCACATATACCTAAACAGTAAGCAGATGTTGAAGTCAGCATTTAAGCAGAATTTTTTTTAAAAACACAACCTAATTTTGATATTAGCTGGGATCCCGTTTAGTTTCTAGAGAACTTCTCTTTTATATGCAATGCCCTAGTTTATGTGAGGTAATAATGCAATGTTTTGTACACACATCTACAGTCTACCAAGCATCAATAAGTCAAAATAAGGACCCCACAGATTCAAGAAAAAGTGATAAGAACTTCTTACAGGAACACCTACCATTAGTGAATACTCCACACGGATTATACTACAGTCAAGGATGGAGGGGGAAACTGGTGGAATTTTTAGTAGCTTGCCATTCCATGTCTCTGTCTTCCCAGATGATAGTGACTCCCCACGTAAGTTTGCCACAAGCTGTTTTACTTCCTTCATTTTCCCTTTGGCATAGAAGGCCTGTGTTTGGTAAATGGCTGCCTTTGGCACTACCATTCGGGAAGAGCAGTTCTCAATCTCAGCAAATATCTGTATTGATTCACCTGTAGAGGGAAAACAGTTACTCACTATTAGAAAACAAAAAGGCACACACTGGTATCTGGTGTAGACTTCTGAAGCTCAACTAACTCCATGGAGGAAAAGCTATCCTGGAAGTGAGCAAGGATAACTCACTGTTATAAAGATGACCTGCTCACTCACCCTGACTACACAAAAAAGGAGACTATAATTTGTGAAAAGAAAAGGGATCCATCTGTACAACCTACACAGCTTTACGAAGTAAGGAATGCTGAGGGTTTATATTCGGTAACAATGCCAAGTTTATACAAGATGCTTAATAAAGAAAACTGCTTTTTGTAGGCACCAACCGCATCCATACCTGGGGTGTAGCCCTTCCTCTCGATTTTGGCACTTAAGGATATTGGGCCTGAGGCGCAGAACCAGCAACAGAGTGTCTTGTCTTTTGTGCCTGCTTGGGGTGACTGTAAGAAAGAGAAAAAACATCAATGTATGAACTAATAAAAATGCCAGAATTGTTTGTTATAAAAGTAACTAAGAGAATCAATTTTGTTCCTGTAACAGATAGTTTTTAAAAATATCAAACTTCTGTCTTTATATAAACTTCTATTCAATAAAATAGGTTAAAGGCCTAACACCCTATTCCAAAGCAGACTTTTAGTCCATTGTGTACAATAATGAAAACTAATTTAAAAAAAAAACCCTTTCCAAATTCCACATAAATTGTCTTAAACTTGGTTGTAATTCAAAATGGCAACATCTTATTTTGAAAAAAGAAAAAAAAAGGTTGTTTGATAAAATGTAAAACACATTTTTATTCAATTTAAAGATGTTATCATTTGTTTAAACCAAATCATTTTTGAAGCCAAATTTGAATTAGTATAATAAAATGCAATTAAAAAGAAATTAATTTTTTCCCCATGACAATGATGAATCCCCATCATGTGACACCTAGCTCTAACTAGTATAAAGCAATGTGGTACAAAGTTTAGATTGTGACCGGTTCAAGTAAGAAATTTAAGCCAACATCCTAAATGATTAATATTGTTTGTCAACTAAAGTCATTTAGGGACTGGACCTTGTTATTGCTGTGTTCTGCAAAAAAGACACTTCATATCACATATGTGTGAAGTGTAACTTTTAAATGTACCTAGCTAGCACTGTGTGAAAAATAGGAGCATATTATTCATTCGATTGTGTGCTCTAGTTCTACCTTATTTTAAAATAGGTATTTTTAATGGAATTCAATAGAATTGCGTTATTAAAGCTATGGAGACTGCATGACTGGGCAGCATAGATTAGGTGGCTATTCTTTATGTGTTCAAATGTCAAAAACGCAATGAAGAACCCAGGCACTTCTTACCAGTAATGAAGGAGTGTTGATATCTATGTGCTCAAAGACTGTGAATTCCTTCTTTAACTTTACTGGTAGAAGCCAAGGCCTATGCAATTCAGCTTTCACCCAATAGCGCACACTACCGTGTCGGCCTTCGAATGAGGTAGCAAGTGGTCTGTGCAAAATATAAAAATGGAGATATTAATCTTACACCTCTTTCAAAAATTCAATAGTCGATCAGAATAAACACGTTACCATGTTGTACTGTCTATGAGGTACCACGTGTATAAAGGCATCACCATGTTGTACTGTCTGTGGACCAATGAGGTACCACATGCATAATCTCTTAAAACTCTCCAAAGGGGATATGATAAGTCACTGGGGAAAGGCCTTTTATTTTCAAATAATGATAAGAGTTAAATGTAAGAGAAATTTTGTTTTTAATGCCAGAAGAATACAACCCCCTTAAACTAAAGAGTCTACTTTTAATGTTGGTGGCAAAATCATGAAAGTTAAATGAACTATTCTTGAAAAGGTAAGCATTTTAATTTTAAAGTAAGTATGGCCTCACTATTTCTACCTAAAAATCCCAGACCCCAGTCAAACATTCAGGAAAAAAAAAAAAGAAGAAGAAAAAAAAAAAAACCCTCCCTATAGTGCTCTACTTTTGTTAGCTAGGAATTAGAACCTCTTTTTATAGCAACTAATTAGCACAGAAAAAGCCTAGAATAGTCTCACAATTTCCTATTTCATAAATTCATAGAAACAGAGAGGGTGCTTTTTACACCCTGTCCAGCCAAATTCTAACTCTCCCGTGACTGTTTTCCACCTTTTCCTTCCAAGGCTTGAAAAGAAAAATCTTCCCATTAACCTAGGTCAGATAATCAGAACTGTTTCTGGACTTGGCCAGGTTGGAGGTTTTGTTGTCTGTAGGTTTTAACAAGCAATCTGCTCCATTAGAGAAATGTGCAGTGCTGTTACTTAGAAGGCCATATTAGATTGGTAGAAGCACCAGTATTTTACAATGACTATAAAGTCTATGTAGAATTCCAAGTAAAATTAGTAAACAGAATTATATATATCCAAGGCACGACAGACTGTCATTATGAGTTAAGTTTATTATATAGATCAATTAGTGCCAGTTCATAAGTTTTAGTAGCAGCTAAAAGGCATTATGCAAAAATGTTTACATTCTCTCCCAGAAAGTTGTTAAAATGCTGAGAATGTACTGTATTTCAAGCTTTCCACTAAGGTAGCTCTGAGACACTTCCTTTTAAGTCCAGGTTATGCTATCTTACGTAATGTCCCCAGTAGTGGTAGCTCTGTGTACAGAAGCTACTGAATTTGTGTCTAAAGAAGGGGACTCCTTGAGTTAGGGCAGTCTTATGGTTACTTTCTAACATTAACCACTCACATTAGCAGAAAAGGTGGAATTCTGAATTCTGATCCATCGAGCTACTGAGATTCAAGTGAAGTCTCTTTTAATAAAGGACAGGCTAGTCAGAAATTTGATTGAAGACTGTTTGATTAGCACCTTAGGACTCACCAGTGCTAGATTAAATATTAATATTCTATATCCTCCAAACACTACTGCAGAATACTAACAACTGACTGAGTGTGCTTTCTGTAATTTTGCCACATTAAAAATAGCTCCTTCTATTAATTACATTGTTTTCCTCGACCAAGTTTCTGTAATGAAAAGGGTTTTTTTCAAGAAAGAAAAAAAATACTAAAGTATTTAAATATGGAGTATTTACAGATTGTGCTTAACTAAGTATGTCCAAGAAAAATCCTACTACTTATAATACTTACGTCTGTGGAAGCTCGAAGCTAAATGCATATTCATGCCTTCCTGAATGAATAGTGTTGAACCCTTCTTCGGAATTATCATCATCTAAAAGGAACAAAAAGAAAACAAAAATCTTGTCGTTAAAGGTCTACATTCTCTGGCAGCAATCTTCATGGATGTTGTTCGTTATCATAGCCACATGCTTTCATCTTATAGATCAGAGTTCTAATCCCAACTTCATTATTTGTTCTGGCTGAAAAAAACCCTTGTTCTTCACCTTCCTCATCACCAAAATAGGGATGATGAACACTTACACTTATAGGCTGTTTTATTTTAATGAAAAAAAAAATCCAAATAGAGAAAAAAAATTTTTATCAAATACAGTATTTAACAAAAGGTTCAGGTATCTTGACCACCAATTGCTTAAGTGTGCATAAACTAAAAACGAACTTTTTTAAATTGCCAGTTTTAGGTGAATATTGACTTTCTTGAGGCAACTATTCATGTTGCACCCAGGAAGCAGAGGTGGGAGGACCGCTGCAGGGATTCAAGGCCAGTCAGTGGGGACCCTGTCAAGGGGAGGTGGGGTTTCAGTAACATCTCAAAGCTAAAAATATTCACTTAGACAATATTCAAAACTCAATTGGTTTGAAGCAGCAACTAACATCAGGCTTTTAAGTTTAATTACAAAGGACTGAATTTAAAATGTCTTTTTACAAAGAAACATTTTGTTCAACACTTGAAAAATTAAGTTTAATTGGGTAGTTTTCACTTTTGAGGGGTGTGGAGGTGGGGTGTAATGACATTTCATTTTACAACTAATTTTTTTTGCTCGAATTCATTATGTGTGTCATGAAAATAAACTAACAAAAAATGTGGAAAAGGTTTAGGTAATTCGCCAACCTGCTACTTGCTTTTCTTGGTGTGAAATCCTTTTTAATTAGCTGGGGGAGGCACTGGTGTAAGGCACTGTATCTTTATATTTTTCTTCACCGAAGTATTGTAAATACACAAAAAACCATGACTTTCATCCCCAAATTATGGTGACCCGCCTATGTCTGACACTGCTTCCCGAGCCTCCCGTGGAGCCCCCAACAGTGTGTTAACCCTGGAGCCGGGCCGGGGAGCCGGGGCTCCTCCATCAGCCCTTCCAAGGCGCCCAAACTTTGCCTCCCTCCCGGTTCCCTTTTGTGCCAGCTCAGCAGTCTCATTGAGGCGAGCCACGGCCGCGGCGCCGTGGTAAACAAGTGCCTGGCTGTCAATCAAGAACTAGACTGGAGCAGGAGAGGACCGGCCTAAACCGGCGCTGAGCAGATCCGAGCCGGCTCGCCCGCGCGCGCCCGCGTTCCGCGCGCCCCGCTATACCATACGGCATACGTCTCGCGGCGCTCGCGCCCGCGCAGCGGAGCCTGCTGGGCTGGGGGCGGGGCCACGGCGCTCCGCGCTTCCGCTTTCCACGCCCCAGCCGGTGACCGGTTCGATCTGGCTCGAGCCACCCTGACACCTTTACTGTTAGAGCGAGGGGGAACTGGGGCGGCGGCGGGGAAGTGACGGCCCCGGGGAACAATGGGCGAGGCCGAGCAGATGGCGGCGCTCCCCCCCCTCCCGCCCCCCGCCGCGCTGCCACTGTCACGTCCCCTCAGCTCACACAGGTACCGGCTCCGGGGGGACCCTCGCGCCCGGACCCCCAGCTCCCTCCCAGAACGGTTTTCAACTAAAGCCATGGCCAGGGCAACGGCACCTGCGACGGCTGCTGCGGGCGACGGCCCGCGGTGGGAGGGGGCTGGGGCGCCCGGCCTGGGGGACCTTTACCGGCGCACGCCGGTTCCAAGCCTCGCCCGAACCGGCGCGAGCCGGCTCGCCCCACCCGTCCGTGCCCAAGCCAATCAAGGCCTGGCATCGCCTTAGCAACAGGCTAACAAACCCGGCTCCGCCTATCGCCGCGCGCCCGAGGCGGGCGCTCAGCTACCAGGCTAGTTTGAGAGCTCCCAGTTTGAAGTCATTGAAACTATTCCAGCCTGGGGAGCTCGTCCACGCGTAGCCGGGCTTACTTACGGGCACCTCGCAGGGTGCAGGTAGTTTAATAAACCGTGAAATCGTGGTGCAACGGATGCAGTGTCTGTCCCCATAGCTCTTCTACTTTGCCCTACTACAGGTCTTAATTCCTCGAGGAAAAGCCTTTGTCTCTTCTCACTCATCTTATTAAAGGCTGCAACGTCCAAGCAGGTTCAAACGCAAATCCCTGTGTCTGCTATTTTTTTTTTTTTAAACCAGCACTGTCATTAGGTATTGTATGCCCTATCCGTGTGGACGCTGGGGAAGGTTAACTAGGGAGCCATTTCAGGATGCAGAATACATCGGCACAGCTGCGTAAACCCTAAGAAATGATTTCACCTTCGTATTTAAAAAAGGATACGTTAATTCTGTGTGACCATGCTCAATTTCTTGCTTGCCTTAGTTCAATTAACATCTCCCCCAGGATGTACCTTTTAGATATTTTTTTAAAAATGAAAGCATGCCTCTATCTGAAAAATCGCCAGTATTTGCAATAAAATACTGCATTAGAAAGGAGAAATACAAATTACATAACCAGTTTTAACATTATATTCTTCTTGGACTAGGAATTAAGTCATCGCCACCACCTGACGCGTGTAACCAATCTGCTGAGAGCTGAACAAGCGCCCCTCCTCACCATCCCCCAGAACTGGTCCGAAACAGGATTGAACCGCTTCTAACAAAGGGTGGAAACTTAGAAAACAAGCTTGGAGTCGCCTATATTTCCACATTGTAACCACTTAAACAACAGATTGCGAATTTCAGGACCCCTTCTCGCTTTAACAATGCCTTTATCTACCTCTTGTACCAAAAAAACAAATCCGATGTACCATGTACTTTACAATTCCATCTGTCTGCCTTGGGTTTCATTGAATCCACGTTCCAAAGTTAGACATGATGCTCGAGGAGAAAATTGCTGACCCCGAATGCTTTTTAAATTGACTTAATAGTTTGCATAATGATAGATATTATTCTTTAAAAATAAATGATGCTTGATATACATTTTAAAAGGAATAGGGAGAAATAGGGAAAAAACACGTGGGGTGTTGATGCCATATGTCAAAATAAGCCATGGAAGCCCTTTATCAAAGAACAATAATGAAGTCTTTAAAGTCTTTTGCATGTGGATATTAAAATCAGACACATTTACCAACCTTCTGAAAATGTCACTACTGTTCTTTATTGGAGCTCATTTTTGGATCTAAGATTGTAAAATAAAGGGGGAAATCCAATATTGGACTGCAGCTTTTGCAAACAAATTTGAAAATATCAGTAAAATGACCGAGTCAGATTTAAATACAGTTTATAAGGTGCAAAAGGATTCCAAGTGCGTATGGCAGATATGAAGCCAGTTATAGATGTAGTTAAGTGCAGTTTGCAGTCACTTTGCAGACGCCTGCATGCATTACCGTTTAACACGCTTGAACGTCAAGGAGAAACTACATCTTCTAAGTTTGCTAACCTTTTATCATACTGCCGACTAGAACTACATTAAATGAGATTCAAGTTCTCATACAAAGAAGACGAATCTAGTGACTAATACAAAAACTTACCTCTTTCGTGCCCAATTAGGATGTCTTTATGGTTGAAATATTCTACTTCTTCAGTGTAATTCTGGGTATAGGCAGTATTGGAGCCGGCGTTTCTAGATTCAGTCCAGCGTACTTTCGCATGTCCTCTTGCATGAATTTTAAGAGATTTTACTCTGATTTCCCCAGTAACTTCTAAATTCACCCTTCCTGAGACAGTGTCCCCGCTAGAATACACGGGGACATTGCTGTCATTAAGACAGTCAAAGCTTATTGTCAAACTCTTCACCTTTCCCAGCACCATGATTATAACAAAATCTATAAAAATATAATGTAAGACCAAAAAAAAAAGTCAAGATCACATATAAGATGTGATCTTCACTTAACACTGATCAGTGTCTTTGCCTTGCAAAGAAAAAAAAATCTTGCAGGCAGGATCAGTGATTGTCTACAAATAGTTCATTGAGATTTCTTAAAAAGTCAGGGCAGCAGGGAAGCTGCTGCTCCACGCTCCTTCCTGCTCGTCTCAGTGGTCTCCTTACAAAGACGGGCGGCTGGAGGCTGCCAGCTCACTTTAAGAGCAGCTTTGTGAAAAACAACCCCAGTGCGCAGGCGCACGCCGCGACTGGCGGCCAGCCTTCCTGCGCGCTCCCTCCCGCGCGTCGCGCGCGCCCTGCTCGCCGCGCGCTCCCGCGCGGTACAGTAGGTGTGGGGCCGAAGCTGTCGGCTTCTGTGCACGGGCGGCGGCGATTGGCAGGCAAGCATACCGCCACCCCCTGCCGTGCACGCACTCCGCGAGCCGGGTAGAGGGGCCCGGCAGCGCCAGGCCAGGAGAGTTTGCATCAGGGCCGCAGCCCGGGAGGAGGATGTGCGAGCCTTGGGGGAAGGGGAGAAACCGGTTGGGCAAGCGGCTGGTGGCCCAGTCAAAGCTGATGAATTTCAAAAGAAAACGTAATAAAAAGCAGACAAATATCGTTCATAGAAGAAAGCATTGTTGACTTGGATAGAAGCAACAAAAGCAAGCAGCCCTTTGTAGGCTGGGTGGCAATGGACTAAGCCAAGGCCCGAGGAACTGTAAAACAATGCTCCAGGGAAGCCCTTGTCTTCTGGGGCCTTCCCAGACTCCTACAGCGTCAAAGGCAACCAAGTTGTCTGTGTGTGTAGGCCTGACCACTTCCTCGAAGGGAGAAAAAGCCCTTTTTCAAGACACCACCTACTGCTCCATTTGCAGGGGATGACGCAATTACAACCCCTGTATGCACAGGAGTAAGAATAGAGTTCACACCCCAAATTACCACCTCATAAGAATCAGTTTGAACATAGTGATTTAGCTGACATTGTTTACAACAGACTGAAACTTAGCTAGGGAAGCCTATTCAGTGGTTTTGGTTTTTAAGTATGATTTGTTACATAATTGAGGCTTAATTTAATTCAACATGCTAATTCCAAAGCTACATCTCAAAGACAGGTACATTTTCCCTTTGTGAATGCTTTGATTAAAACTGGCGCTGAGTTCTAAACTTCACCAACATTCAGAGGGTGATGGCATAATCTGAGATTATTAACAACCAACAGAACTTCTTAGAACAGGACTATGCAAAATAAAAAAATCTGTACTATGCATAACTAAAAAGTGGGGGTGTGGAGTTTGTCCATAGTTAAACACTTTAGATTCTTTTGCATACTAAATCAGGATAGGTTGAATCCCAACATATTAAACACATTCATCTTGTTGTTTTCTTTAAGGAAAAAAAACTATATTTTTATTGACTTGGATTTTAGTTGAGAAGGCATCTAGAACTAAAAAAATATAGAATGTAACCATGTCAGGAATAATTAGTGGGCAAGCCATTTATCTGAAGAGTTTAGCTTGTCGTGCATAAAATTATGCATTTGTGTTTAAGTGGTGGAAAAAAAAGTCAACTTTCTTCTCTCTGTTGACACCTGGTGGATGATCTAGGTAAAGAACCCGACCCTTTGGTTAACCGTTGGTAACAAATACTGCTGGTGTTTTTCTCCCCCTAGTGGTCACATCTAAAATGTCAAGTTTTGTTCTGTGTAAGGTGGATATTAGGTGTTAGGCATTCAAATATTATAGAGCAAGGAGTGGAGTTAAAAGTGGACACAACGAGTACATAAGTGATTTTAAAAGATTTTATTATGGTATGCATGTTTACAGACAGAGTGTGCAGTATGTATGTAGGTACCTGTGAAAGCCAGAAGATGGGGTGGCCTGGGACTCCCTGGAAGCATAGTTGTTAGCTTGGCAATGTGGGTGCTACCGATTGAGCTCAGGTCATCTGGAAGAGCAACGAGCACTCCTAACTGTTGAGTCAGTTCTCCAGCCCTCAGTACGTATAAATTCTTTATCAAACTGAAGGCTAGTGGGTGACTGAGGTTTTGGCAAAATCTCTCTAGTTCGAATATGATACATTTCTGAAAAACGAAGAATCAATATTTAAGTACATGAGAATTGCATTTGATGGGAAAGGACCCTGGTAGTATTTGTAGTTTTCAAAGTTTCTAAGTGTAGGGTTCATTCTTTGATCTGATTCTCCTAAGATCTTTTGCTTCATTGTAGTTACTTTGCTATTTTCTAATGAGACTTCTCCAGCACTTTAGTAATGGGCAATTTGCTAAAATCTTACTTCCCATCATTCTACCTGCCTTCCATTCTTTTAGCCTTGTTGCCCTTTCCATTTTAGACTTTGTCCTACACTATTCCTCAAGTGTCTAAAAAATACATTTGATTCATTTTGTCTTTCCTTCCTACTGATCAAAACCACAAACAACACGAGAAACAAAACAAGTCTGGGATGTCTAAATACTTGTTTATACTTTCATTTCTAAAAGAAATATTATGCTGAGACTAAATTTTGAATATTATTTCCCCGGACTTTAATAGCTTTCCATTTATAGACTCAAAATGTCTCCCCCCTAGGCCTATGGAGCTGCTGGATTGTGGCATGCTGTCTTGGGCTTCTTTCTCTGCTGCTTCACCGGGCCTGGGTTGTGTTTTGCTTTAGATTTCAGCTATTCATCTTCACACCACAGCAACTGCTTCAACCCAGCCTACATCTCATATGCTTTCTCCTCCTACTTATCTGCTAATTCTCCACTCCTGTCAAGCACATCTCCTCCCCCTCCGTTGGCTTGGCTTGCTGTTGCCAGTATGCAGTTTAATCTGATTCCTGTGCCATCTCTCTACCATCTCTTCCCCCTTCTCTTAGCCCCCCCCCAGTTGATACAGTTGGAAGAGTTGCATAGTCACAGTCACCCTTGCACAATTTCTTCAGGACTTAAGAAACAATCTCTTTTCGTTATAATCATTCCGAAGATTTATGAATTAAAATTCTATGTTGGTATATAAAACTTTGAATTCAAATCATAAGAATTGCCCAAATCTGGAGATGACTGAAGTACTGTTATGTCTGAGAATCTTTTTAGATTTTATGTCACTATGCTCACATAAACATATGAAATAAACAAATTTTAACTGAAACTTTTGGTGTGAGAAAACCATACTACTAGGAAGATTTGTTTCTTAAAGAAAACTCTGAAACCCATCTTTAATCTTAGCCCTTGGCAGGTGTGTGTTGACAGAACTAAGGTTTTGTCTTCTTTAGTGTTGATTCTGGATTTTAAGTGTGTATCTCAGATTTAACCCTTTAACATCACAAGAATTGATTTGCCAAATTGATATGGAGACCAGAAGGAAAATTTTCAATGATATTAGCAAATTGAGATTTATTTCATATATTTGAGTTAAATAGTACATTATCCATATGAAATATGAATTGGAATATGCTGTGGATTTTGTGTAATTATTCAGTTCTGGTTTTCCTCGATTAAAAGCTAGGGTAGTTTGTGTTATCAGAATGCCATTTAATTTGTTCATTTGATTTCATCACTGAAACAAATGTACCCACAATTCTGCTCTGCGTGGAGCGTCCATTCCTCACACCCCAGGAAAGTTCCATCTGTACACATCTGCCTCCTAAGCTGAGAAGAGATAGCAAAGGGGAGGCCCTGAGGGGAGGAAGCAGAGGGGAGGCCCTGAGGGGAGGCCCCTGAGGGGAGGCAGCCAGCCCATAGATGTTGAGTCTGTAAGGTTTATTCTGGGGGCTTTAGTGGCATTGGTTTGGAAACTCTTCATTTCTTTTCTGAACTGTTCTGTGTCATTCATTCCCTCCCTTTTCTTTTGTTTGTTTGCTGTTTTTGAGAAAGACTCTCACACAGTAGCTCTGACTGTCCACAGAGTCAAGATTCTGCCTGAACCTCAGGAGAGGCAGAATTTTCAGTGACAGGCCCTGCCTATCTTGAAACTTTTCACCTGACACAACATTATATTCAGGAGGGAAAAAAATTATACATTCTTGTAAATACTGTAATTTAAAGCAAAAGTCACCAAGAGGCATTAGTTCCTAGTTTTGTATAGCAATTTCACATTTTGCAAACTGGTAATTTGTATAAAGGGAATATCAATCACCCTTCCAGTCACCTACATTGTCTCTGTTCATAACCAGCTTTTATAAATGAGTTAAGCCAGGCACAGTGAGCCATTCCTGTAATCTCAGATTCCCGGGAGGTAGAGGCAGATGGATCAGGAATTCAAGGCCAATCTTGGCTAGCTAAAATCCTAAAAAACAAACAAACAAACCAAAAATCTATGGTCACCACCTTTCCTATGCTGGGGGGGGGGGGTTTCAGACTAACACTGGTTTTACTGTCATTGTTAACCACCTTTACTTACTGTAATTGTACTTTTGTGAAAGGAGATTACCATTTCACCTGCAATCAGCTCAGTTTTCATGCTGCTATTGTTCCTGTTTGGGGAGAATTTTACTTGAATAGCTATGATTAAAAACAAACAAGAAGGTATCTGCCTGGAAGGTGAGGCAATTTAAATTTCAAAGTTGGGTAAGGGTGTGTTTTTCAACCTTTTATTTCAGGGTCAGGAAATAGATGGTTGCTCAAGTTGTGAAAGACCACCTTTCACCTATGGCTTAGTGAATTCTCATGCATAATTGGCACTTGGGTTTATATTTATTATTATTTTTTTGTAATATAAACCTTTTAATTCCTGTATCAACTGTGAAACCAGCATATGCCACAGGAGTAAAGATGCAGCAGAAATTCCTATTCGGGATTAGCTTGACCTCCTTATAGCCATGTATGTATTTTAATTCAGAGAATTGGACAAACTTTAATGCTTTATCATTTTGGACTTTGAAACACATATGTTGGCTACCCACTTATCTGTGGGACACACCCCTTAAAAAAACAAAGAATGATTCTTCCTCCTCCAGCAGCTGCCAACTGTCATAGCTCCCCAGGAAGAGAAGGGATTGCAACGCCAAAGCTGGCTTGGTCTTGTGCAGGTAGCATACAGCTAGTGTGAATTCATGAGTGTGGTAGCCATGTCCTGTCCAGGAGACAGCACAGGCATGCACTCTCGCCTCCCTTTGGCTCTACAAATGTTTAAAGTGTGCCATCTTTAAACAAGTATTCCTAGTAAGATCGTAGAATTTTATGGAAAGATTTTCTAGCTAACCACAAAGAACCACATGAGACTGATAAATTAAAAATAAATTCAAACCACTGTTATTTACAAAGTGAATGTTGCACCATTATATCCATACCATGGTATAGTGTTCAATTCCATTTTAAAAAATGTTAAGGATTAGTGCAGGTTGATTTTTTGTCAACTCGACACAAATCTAGACATATTTAGGCAGAGGGAATCTTAGTAGAGAAAATGCCTCCATAAGGTTGGCTTGTACATTGGTCTGTAGGGCATTTTCTTACCTAATTATTTATATAGGAGGGCCAGCTCTCAGGGAGGTGGATCACACCACCCCTGGGAAGGTGATGCTGGGTGTTATAAGAAACCAGACTGGGTATGTCATGTTTCCAGGCAGTAAGCAGCATTCCTCCATGGCTCCTGATTTAGTTCCTGCACTCAGGTTCCTGTCTTGAGTTCCTTCCTTGGCTTCCCTTTCCTCCCTAAGTCTCTTTTAGTCATGCTATTTATCACAGCAACAGAAAAGACAGGGTTACTGGCCTTTGCTAAAGTTTTTATTGATTAAAAGGCAATATTAGTATTAAAACACATGTATTTTCTTTTAGCAGTTTTTTACTTTATGATTTTTATGAATAGTTCCTAGTTGTTCTCAGTACTTAAACAAATTGGAAAGATGACCAAACCTCATATCCTTCACAGTTGCTTAACATATGCTTAAGTTCTGTTTCTTTGGAAAAAATAGTCTGTATTAATTATACAAAACAAGTTTTCTTTTTAAATATTTATTAATTATTTTGAAAATTTGATGGATTGTATTTTGATCATATTAACCTTCACTCCTCTCACTAACTCCTCCTAGAACCATCCACCTCTTTACCCCCACCCCAAGTTTTTGTGTCCTCTTTTAAAAGAAGAACAACAAAACCCCTTGACTCAGAATTTGTTTTGTTTAACTTCTTTATGTGTGTGGGAGCGTTGCTGTATGTGTGTGCACCACATGTGTGCCTGGTGCTTGTGGAGGCTAAAAGGGGCATTGAATCCCTTGGAACTTGAATACCAAAGCTTGTGCCCCACCATGTAGATGCCGGGAATCAAATCCAAGCCCTTTGAAGAACAGCCAGTGCTCTCAACCACTAAGCCATCTCTTTACTCCAGGCCCTTGATTCCATTTTGGTTTATCCACACACTACTGGGTGTGGAGCCATCCAATGAAGCATAGTTAACCAACCAGAAAACAGTGGGTTTAAAGAAAACTGACTTCCCTGCCCCAAGCTATCAGATGCCCATAGCTTCTCAATTAGGGGTGGTGGTAGGTGGGTGGGTAAGGGGTGGGGGTTGGGGAGTAAGCAGAGATTCATGAGTCCTTTCTACTCCATGCTGAAATGTCTCAGCTCTGTGCAGGAAACAGTTGCTGTGAGTTCATAAATCCTGTCATGTCCAGAAGATGCTGTTTTTCTCTAACCGCCCCACCCCCACCCCCCAAACTCTGGCTCTTACACTGTTTCCTCCCCTGTTTCAATGATTGTTCCTGAGCCTTTGGGGAAGGGTAGTACAGATGTCTCATCTGTGCCTTTGTACTACACCTGTACTTATTCTCTGGACTTCAATCAACTGTGAGTTTCTGCATTAACCACTGTCCTCTGTACAAAGAAACATGTCAAAGCTGGCAGTGGTGGTACATACCTTTAATCCCTGAGTTCAAGGCTAACCTGATCTAGTTTTAGGACATCCAGGACAACACAGAGAAACTCTGTCTCCAAACAAACAAACAAACAAACAAACAAACCAAGGTCTAAGAACTTCACTAGTCTATGAGTAGAGATATGATTGAAGGGCGGTTTGATATTATCCCCATTGAGCACAATAATAATATAGGTTCATCCCTGGAACCTGTGAACTCCCCAACCATGGATTCTAGGCTGTATATACAGTACCATTCATGTGTTTTCTTCTATGGAGTGAGCTTTAAATCCAATCAGAAAGCAGTTGATCACCCCCATAATATGTGTGCCACTATTGCACCCGTGAGTCTATCTGGCCACATTGGTCATTTTCACACAGGTACCATGGTGCTTTGATTGTACTCTTCACACTATTACCCTCTGACATCCTCTGCCCCTTTCCTGCTCATTCCCCTCCCAAATAATACCCTTTCTCTTTTAAATATAGATTTTGTGTGTTATGGAATAATATTTTTGTACACTGTGAAAATATGTTACTGTTATTGTTAATAAAAAGCTGATTGGCTGAAAGCTAGGCAGGATTTGGGGGGTAAGAGAATGTTGGGAAGAAGAAGGTTAGAGTCTGAGGATCACCACCAGATGCAGGGAGAAGCAAGATGAATATGCTGTGTTTTAAGAAGTTGCAGCCATGTGGCAGAGGGTTGATAAGAAATAAGCGTTAATTTTAGATGTAAGAGTTAGCTAATAATAAGTCTGAGCTATAGGGTGAGCATTTACAGTTAATATTAAGTGTCTGTGTCTGTTATTTGGGAGTGGTTACTGAGACACAGAGAAACTCTGCTTACATTTGTGTAAAAGAAGGAAAAATTAATATTTGTCTGAGTATGGCTTATTTTGCTTAACATTATGCTCCTTACTTCTATCCATTTCCTATAAATGACAGTTTATCCTAACAAAAGCACGGTTCAACACCAATGTTGAACTGTTTTTATTAAAAGTCCTTTGTATACAAGCACAATTGGGATGAGTAAAACAAACCAGATTTCTCATTCAGACATTTGAAATATCTGTATCACTATAGTTGGTGCTAGAAGATACTTGATAATTTTAAACCTATAGTTTCTTTAACAAGATTGTGGCTTGGATATGAAGATGACCTGAGCATCCCCAGAGGCTGTCAGACACAGTGATTGTCTCCTGAAGCAGCGTTGTCTTCAGACATTCTCCACTGAATTCCTTCTCAGTGATTCTTGTTAAGGACTCAATAATGTACCAGGTTAATTAGAGATTAATTTTACTTTATAGTAATCATCCCCTTGTCAGAATAAATTAACCTCTTTAGCTCCCATTTTCTAGAATTCCCAATGTCCACAGACACCATTCTTGAGGCATGTGATAGTCCCATAAAATTGTAACTCAATTGAACTTTGAAATGTCAATTATTAGTATGATAATCAAGCTTAATAATCACAGAGATTTTCTCAGATTGTAGAAAGTAAACCTAATGTGAGCCCCTCACAGGCTTGTTTCCTCCATCCTGAAGGATCTGGAGACTTCATTATCACTTTCATTTCTTGATGTAGAATGAGTGTAACTATAGACTTTGAATGGAGGGAAGGTTGGAGTCAACTTACAGTGGACTCTGAAGTACAGCTGGAGTGCCAGGTGTCATTCCTGTCAGTATTGTGTTGAAATCAGAGCACTAAGAAGAGTTCACATTCCATGGTCAATATTAGCTGCCCCCCTCATTTCCCACCATCCTTTTTTTTCTGTATTCTTTTCAGAGAGGAAAAATTTGAGTGAGATGAACTTCTCACCACTTTCAGCTCCACATTCTGTCATTGGCTCAGGGAGCAGATGAGGAACAGAGGTAAGTGGTCGTCGTCGTGATTGAGATTCAGAAGCCCTGAACTACCTAAACTAAAAAACAAATTGATTAGTAGTATTAGTTCATTTGTATTTTGCATGGCAAAATAACACAGTGGATTTTATCCAATGTAATTTGGGAAATACTCAAACATTTGGCCTTAATTAAAAAGGCAGGATAGTACATCACAACTAGATTCCATTTGGGCAGGGTTTGTTTATCCTTCTCATCTTGAATTTGAGCCAAAAATCTTCAGTTTTGACTAATTCTTAAATGTTATTCCAAATTTGGGCAGAGCCTTTGGCCTATTTGGAGATGGATGCCACTTAATTCAACATTAAATCAGAGGACCATTGGTACTTGGAACTCAGTCTTTATGAACATGTAGAGGATGTGAGTGAATAGGGTGTATGTGCAGGCAGGGGTGTGCCTAAGGAGTTAACAGTTACATCCTGGAAGTGGAGGAAATCTTCTTGAGTTTCTGTTGACAAAAACATTCATATTTTGAAACCATACTTGAAATTTCCAGGCAACCTAGTTCTCTACCTTCCATTACAACCTCTAAGACAAATTGTCCTTCAAGGTACAGGATTGGGATAGTTCCTTAAGGAGTTGGTAAGTAGTTTTAAAGCCAGAATTGAGGGCAAGGCTAAATTGTGGGGGTATTTATGAGGAGAATGGAATGTGAGATTTTGGGGCATGCTGGAAGACACTGTTTTTCTGTACTTTATTTGTTTGGTTATTTGCTTTTTGAGCTAAGGTCTTGCTATGTAGCTCAGCTAGTCCTAGGTCTCTGAATCCCCTTGCCTTACATGTGTCACCACACCCAGTCAGGGTCTGTTCTCTAAGAAGGACAGGGACATTGCCTCTTGACTAAGGAGATACTTTGAAAGTCAAAAATGTCAGATGAATGATTTTCAAAATCAATCTTCGGAATTAGTGGTTGTGTCACATGTTTCGCCACAAGTGTAAACACGTGGGACAGAAAGTCCCCAGAATCTGGGTCCCTCAGTGCTCACCTGTCCTTCTGACAGCCATTTGCTACTGCTTTCCTATAGATTCTGACAGTCTATGCAATTATAAACAAGTAAGACTATTGGTTACTTTCCTCCTCTGCTTTATTATGAGACTGAATTTGTCCATTATATGTGCTATCTTTACCTTAACATTTTCACTATATTATACAAATGATATAGTGAAAATATAAATAATTAAACTGGCTTTGCTTCTAATTATTACTTAGTAATTGTACATATTTGTGGTATACATTATAGTATTTCAATAAGTGTATTTAATGTATACTGATTAAATCAAAACAATTAACATTTTGTTTCCATATCATTTCTTTATTTTTAACTTTTCAAGCTATATATTTTGGCTATCTTACCTTTTATTATTTAAAATTATTTATTATTGTCTCATTCTATACTGTTTTACTGATCTGTCATAATGATTTTAAACTATTTTTTTAGTGTTTATGATATTCCTCCTATGAGTAAACTTAAAAAGACTTCATTTTCCATTTATTCATACATATCTGTGGGGCAAATGTCTAGGAAAAGGGTGCATTCCATAGTAATTTTGAGAGCCATGCCACCTACATTCGTAAAGAATTATACAATTGTATATCACCATAGGAGCAAACAAAAGTGCCTGGGTTTTCAACAAAGTATATTGCCAAGCTTTTACACAAATATGTTTATGACAAATGATTTCTTCACCCTCCTTCCCTTCTACTCCTCTCTGTTTTCTCCCCTCTCTCTTTCCCTCTTCCTTCATCCTTTCCCTCATTCTCTGTCTCCTTGATTCATTTCAAATTTTTGGAACTATCTCAAACACATGGGAAAGTTACAAATATATGAAACCACACCCTGCTTGAGCCATTTATGAATAAATTGGCAAACCTGTTGTGTCTGTTCTCCTGAGTAGGTCATATTACATGTCTCACAGGAGATTTCTTATATAACTGCACAAAATCTCTGTGGTGGCTTAAATAAGAATGGTTCTCATAGGCTTGTCTTTGAGTGCTTAGGGAGTGGCATGAGGAGTGGTGGCCTGGTTGGAGTTAGATGTAGCCTTGTTGGAGGAGGTGTGTCACCAGGTGTGTGCTTTGAGGTTTCAAATGCTCATGCCAGGCTCCATATCTCTCTTTTCTTAATTCCTTCATATACAAATATAGAACTCTCAGCTTCTTCTCCATCACCATGTCTGCCAGCATACATCTGTGCTTCTTACCATGATGAAAATAGACTAAACCGCTGAAACTGTAAGCCAATTCCAAGTAAATTTTTTCCTTTATAAGAGTTACTATGGTCATGGTGTCTCTTCACGGCAATAGAAACCCTAATTAAGACAGAAGTTGGTGCCAAGGACTGGAAATTGCTGTGATAGGCCTGACTATGTTTCTTGGTGGATTATGGACTTTGGGAGTTTGGGTTAGGAAAGTAGTGGAATGCTTTAAGCTGGGTTTAATAGGCCCTAGTAGTAGGAGCATGGATGACAGTGGTGCTGAGGGTCATTTGAACTGTCAGGCTATGGATCAAGAATATCAGAGAAGAAGATTATCATTATGTGGCCTAGAGACTGGTCTTATGATAGTTTGGCTAAGGATGTGGCCAATTTCTGCCTTGTCCAAAAAAAAAAAATCTGCCTGAGGCTAAGTTGAAGAGTTATGCTTTGGCAGAGGAGATTTTCAGACAGGCTTGTATTGACTGTTCTATATGGTTATTAGTGGTCAGCTCTATAACGAAAAGAAGCAAGATGACCAAGGAAAAATACAAAATGTACAGTTTGATGAGAAAAGGGGTACCAGGGAGTGTAAACAGATTAAAGAAAAGCCTGATGCTAAGTGGAATAAAAGGAGTGGTAACCTCAGAGCAATACCTTAGCCATCTAAATTTCCAACTTGTGAAAGGGAATTAAAGAAAATCACTGGGATGGATGTGGTGGCACAAGGCTTTCATTCCTGCTTTCAAGAGACAGAGGCAGGAGGATCTCTGAGATCAAGGCCAGCATGGTCTATAGATCAAGTTTGAGGACAGCTAAGCTTAGTCACTGAAGGAAACCATTGAAAACAGAAAGCTGTTGAAAATGTATTTCAACTAGGGGACCATGTTCCAGCCCCAGCAAGCAGCAGAATTTGGCAGCTTCAGTCACATGGTTCTGGCTTTAGAGTCAAGGGTACAAGAAAGGGGTTGTGGAATCTCCTTCTACATCTAAGGAAAGCTGCAGAGACCAGGCATGTGTTAGGGGTGTCCTGGCATGAAGGCACAGAGAGGTCATTGTGTGAAGCTGTGAAAATGAAGCCTGGATTGCATTGGAGACTCCAAGATGTTGGAGATGCTAGTTGTTGTATCATAGCTGCCAAGAAAACTGAAGACTGGGTGTGGAACCAGCCCAAGAGAGAAAAGTATCCTGCAGTCAACAAAGCTGAAAGGAGTTGTATATCTGAAGAGCATCTTGACATCAGACATGGAGATGTAGAGTTTGGAGTTTGTTCAGCTGGTTTTTGGGCTTGTTTTGGTCCAGTATTTCTTCACTATGTTTCCTTTCCTCCCTTTTGGAATGGTAATGCATATGCTGTGCCATAATACGTTGGAAATATGTGACCTGCTTTTTGATTTTGATTTTATAGGGGATTATAGTTAGGAGATTCCTAATAGTCTCAGAAGATTGGACTTTTAAACAGAGTTGAGCCTGATAGATGCTGGGGATGATAGAAATTGGATTGAATGCATATCTGCATTATGATATGCCTAAAGGCCTATGAGAGCCAGGGAGTAGAATATGGTGGTTTGAATAAGAATGGCCTCTGGTATTCATATTTGAATACCAAATGGGGGGCATGAGGAGTAAGTGGTCTTGTTGGAGTAAGTGTGGCTTTGTTGGATGAAATGTGTCACTGGAAGTAGGCTTGGAGGCTTCAAATGCCTAAGCCAGGCCCAGTGTCTCTCTCTCTTCCTGCTGTCTTCTGCTGTGGGATAATGCTTCTGTACACTGTGAATATTTATTACTCTCATTTGTTAATAAAAAGGCTGGCTGGCCTATAGAAAGGCAGGATAAAGTTAGATGGAACAATTAAACTGAAGATACTGGGAAGGAGAAGAGCAGAGTCAGGAGTTGCCAGCTGGATGCAGAGGGAGCAGGAGATGAATGTGCCATGCTAATAAAGGTACTGCTATGTGGCAGAGTGTAAATAAGGAATATGGGTTAATTTAAAATGTAAGATCTAGTTAGTTAGTTATAAGCCTGAGCTATTGCGTGAGCATTTACAAGTAATATAAGTCTCTGTGTGGTGATTTTGAGGCAGCTCTCAGGTTGGGAAAACTCTGCCTACAGCCTTCAGATCCAGATGTGGAACTCTCAGCTCCTTCTCTAATATTATATTTGTGTGCATGCTGCAGGCCTCTCACCATGACAATAATGGACTAAACCCCAGCCCCAGTTAAATGTTTTCCTTTATAAGTGTTGCTATATTTATGGTGTCACTTCACAGCAATATAAACCCTAACTAAGAAAGCATCAGTGTCAGGGAATTAGCTTTGAACTCTGAAGCAACTGCTCCTAAGCCTCAGGTTCTGTTGACATTTTACTCGTTGATTCTAGTTTGTAGTAAAAGTCCCTAGCCCAGAATCGTGATGTGTCTGGTGTTGCGGTGAATCAAGCCAAGTCCAGTCTGAAATGATTCCTCTGCCTTCCTTTATGTTTGTGACTTTATTTATTTATTTTGGTTTTTTGAGACAGGGTTTCTCTGTATTGTTTTGAAGGCTGTTCTGGAACTCCTTCTGTATACTTTGCTGGCCTGGAACTGACAGAGATTCACCTGCCTCTGCCTCCCAAGTGCTTCGATTAAAGGCATGCACCACCACCTCCTGGCTTTGTTTGTCACTTTAATATTGCCTTGTAACTCAACCCAGATTGTCTCCTTGGCAGGGAATGCATAGAATTAATGCTGTTCTAGGGACAAACTACCAAGTATTCTGGTTTTGATTAATCTCATTGCTGACAGAGTCCATTCCACCCATCTGATTCAAAAGGTTCTCTACTGCAAGTTATTTTTTTTTTTTTTAGATTAATAATTGTTTTGGTAAGTTACTACTAAAAAGTCCTGTAAATATCTCTTTTGGTATTAAAAATTCATTTTATCAACTGTTTCCTTTAGTAATATCACCATAAACTCACAAGTCTCTGATAGGCTCAGTAGATCATGACTTGCTACTTACTCCCACTGCTTTGAAGTTCCAGTTGTCCCAGATTTGGTTAGTGGAACTCCTTCAAGCTGTCTCCTGTGCTCCTTGACTCACTTTCAACATTCTGTGAGAACATCCTTGTTTGGTCCAGGCTGTTTGTACTTTCCCTAACTTGGATCCTGAATTAGTTATTCTTTGAGGAATCTCTTTCCGTTGGCAGCAGCTTGCAGGACCCATGTTCTGAGCACCTTTGACTACTGGGAGTCTGCTCCTGGCCCTCTTGCTAAGCAGATGCATATTTGCATATGTGTCATTTGTTTCTATATAGTAAGTTATAAAGTAACACCTGGCTGCTCTTTAGATCTTACCCAGCATCACTGGACTAATTTTCCTGTTTTCTAGTTTCCTCTTCTGTGATGGTGGAAATTCTAGATTTTATATTATCTTTAAGATAGTTACTTATCTGATCAATTCCTCCTCTTGATCTGTTTCATGTAATTATCATAAAATACCCAGGGCTAGGTACTTTAAACAGGAAAGAGGTTAATTTAGTTCTTAGTTTTGGTGGCTGCTTATTTGGGCTCTTGTTACGGCTGATACAATAGGACCTCTGACCTCTCCAACTGTGGGTTCTTGGTTAGGTTTATAGTACTAGGCATGAGTTCTCTCCTATTGAGTGACTGTGCTTGCTGGTTTTATACCAACTTCACACAAATTAGAGTCATTGGAGAGGACAGAGCCTTAATTGATAAAAACATCTTCATAAGATTGGGCTGTGGGCAAGCCTATAGGGCATTTTCTTATTTAATAATTGATGGGGGAAGGTCCAGCCCATGGGGGGTAGGGCTGTCTCAGGGATAGTGGTCTTAGGTTTTATGAGAAAATGGGCTGAGCAAGCCATGGACAGCAAGCCAGTAAGCAGCACCCCTCCATGGCCTCTGTATCAGCTCCTGCCTCTAGGTTCCTGCCCTGTTTGAGTTCCTGTTCTGACTTCTTCAGTGATAGACTATGATGTGGAAATGTAAGCCAAATAAGCCTGTCCCTTCGCAACATTCTTTTAGGTATTGTGTTTCATCATAGCAATAGTAATACTGAGATAGGTCCCTTAAGTCCAATAAGACAGCTGTTGGTTCTCTCCAAGACCCCAGTGCAATCATTACACCATTGGACTTACATTGCTGGACCAGTGACTTTGGTTTACTGGATTTACAGCTGGATTGAACTGCTGATCATTATTCTTCACCAGTAGCTCTCCAGAATGAAATTTTATATTTACTGACACAATAACATTATTTTTAATAATCTATTTAATAAATGTTTCTTGAATTTGCTACATGATCTTGCTACTGTCCTGGACACTTAAAGTTCAGTGGTAGAAAAAGAGAGAGACAAATTGCTTCCCCTGATGGAATTTACATTTTTAATAGTGTAGTTGAGTAATGGGCATGTTCACCTAACTGTGTAGAATATAATTATAGGTAGTGAAGCACTATGTGCCTAAAGCACACTATAACTGGCAGGTCATGGAGTAGCAGCAATGGCTCATCAGATACCCCATCACAGTACAGGGAGAAATGTTTGCATATGTTTCCAAAGGGCCGGTATCTGGTGAGAAGCGTCTACCTGCAAGGTACAAGTCAGAGTATCTGGCACTGGCAGCCTGGATCAAAGATGTAAACTGGAGGAGGATGGCCTTCAGTCTTACAGTATAGACTCTTACTAACCTTAACTGTGGGGGCTGCTTTTGAAATTCAGGCGATACTGCCCTCTCAACTCCAGTTACAACAAAAACAGCAGATGTATGACCAAAGCTGATATTTAGTTTTTTTTTTCCTATTTCTAATCCTATGACATTGTTCTATCAAATTAAGGGATATTAATGCCATCTTGAAAAATTGAGGCTCTTCAAGTTTAATAAACTTGCCCTGTATATTGTAGATAGTATGATACTGAGAAGAAATGTTTCGATAAATATTTCTGTCAAAAGCTGCCTGAGCCCCACCGCCTCGTGTGTGCTTTACACCAGCCTCCTGCCCGAGTTAGGCCCAAATGAATACACAGAGTCTTGTATTAGGTTCAAAGCTGCTTGGCCAATGACTAGGACTTCTCATCTGTTAGCTCAGTCTTAAATATCATAAATCTATATATTTTATAAGACTTATCTTATCGGACGCCTTATTGGTGTCCCTCCTTGTCGGTGGATCACATTGTGCCGCTGGAGCAGGAGCGGAGGGGAAAAGAGAGGGCCCTTCCTATTTCTTTTTCGCTTAAATGTGAGTCTTCTTGCTATGTCACTTCCTGCCCGGATCAGCACTTCTCTACTACATTTCCCAGAATCCTCTTTGACTCCTAGTTCCATCTAACTTGCTGTCTCATTGGCCAAACAGTATTTTATTCAATGATGAATAAGATAAACATACACAGTAATACATTCCCCATCAAAGAAACATAATTTTAAGATTACATTTCTCTCTTTCTCTCTCTCTCTCTCTCTCTCTCTCTCTCTCTCTCTCTCTCTCTCTCTGTGTGTGTGTGTGTGTGTATGTTGTGTTGCATGTCTTCCGTGATGCCTCATCCCACTATGTGGGTCCCAGGGATTGAACTAAGGTCATTTAATCTTGGCAGCTGGTCCCTTAACTTAATCGGTCACCTTGCCAACTCAAGCAAAAATCAGCTGTTTCTAATGCTCAGGTCTTCCTACTGTTGCCAATTCCTAGATTTCATGGCAATATTTTGGGGAAGTGCCCAGAGGAAACCCCACTACAAGGGAAACTATAGCCTCAGATGAGAAAGCCTTCTATTGCTGAAAAAATTATTTATTTTTACTTTATGTGCATTGTTTTGTTTTGACTATATGTATGTCTGTGTGAGGGCATCAAATCCTGGAGTTACAGACAGTTGTTACAGACCCTGCCAGGTGGGTGTTGGGAATTGAACCTGAATCCTCAGGGCAAACAGTCGGTGTTCTTAACTGCTGAGCCATATCTCATTAGATACAAGTGATATTTTAGTCACAGTTTAGGCTGAAGTATTATCTTTTAGTATCTAGAATTCATTTTGGTTTTGGCAGCCATTCTTACATTATAACCCAGACTGGCCTAGAACTCACCATGGATCCCAAACTGTCATTGAACTTGTGGTGATCTTCTGACCTGGGCTTCCTTCCTGACTGCTGGCAGGACAGCCACGAGTGGCCATGCCAGGCCCTAATCCAGTGTATATTATATGACTATTACATGGTTAGTTGCTGTCTTAGTGACTTCTCTATTGCTGTGACAAAATGCCATGACCAAGGCAACTTGTAAAAGAAAGGGTTTAATTTGCCTTATGGTTTCAAAAGGTTAGAGTCTATGATGGTGGAGCAGGAACATGTTGATCTAAGTAGGAGACAGAGGCAGGCACACTGGGGATGGGGGCAAGGATTAGCCCACCCCTAGTGACATGTCTCTTTCCACAAGGCCACACCTCTTAGTCATTCCTAAACAGTTCCACCAACTGGGGACCAAGCGTCCAAACAAATGAGCCTGTGGTGGTTTCTCTCACTCAAGCCACCACAGTTACATACTTGTAACGAATTAAAGCTAGTACAACCTTGCAGGATATAAAAGTGCATAGTATAATTTCACAACAGTGAGGCTACCACCTGATGCTTTCATAATTGTATAACTTTTGAACTGACAACTCAAGTTAGATGTGAGAACTCAATGAAAATTGCAGCTACAATGATGGTTGAAAGTACACTTAAAAACATTGAACCATTAACATACATATCAGGCTGCAGAGGGTTCTCAGCCGTGAAAGTCCAAGGCTTACAGCCAAAACTGCAAAAGAATTGGTTACCCATGGCTCAATATAAGACATTCATCAAGAGTAAAGTAACTTGTTATTCTTTAAGTTTGTAAAAACACAGGGTTCATGCAGTCCAGGCTGGCCTTAAACTTCCTTATAGCTCAGGATAACCTTCAGTCCCTTATCTTTTTCCTTCCTGTGATTATAACCATGTGTTACCACCCCCAGTTTTCTAGAGTAGAGGTAAAAAATAAAAAAAAGAAAAGCAGTGGTCACAGAATAAGTGATTTATGTGTAACAAGAAAGGAGAGGCACTCTTTTGGGGCTATAGCTAAGATAGCACAATCTCTCTGGCCAATGGCAGTCATGTGAGAGTGGTTGCAAAGTCTACCCAATCAGGTCTCAGGAGTGCAGGGATTGAATATTGATAACTTCTTCTAGGAGGAGGAGTCATGACATTGTTATCAGGAATAGGATCCTTCGAATGGTCTCAACCTATTCAGAAATCTGAGCAGTAGCCTCACCATTTCTTATGGGTTTTACCTTTCATTACTACACAGTGAGCTTTCCAGCACATGGTGTTTTCTCTCCCCTCCCCTCCCCTCCCCTCCCCTCCCCTCCCCTCCCCTCCCCCCCCCTCCCCCCCCCTTCCCCTCCCCTCCCCTCTTTTTTCTTGTTTGTGAGCAGAAAATAGGAAAAGCCTAAACCATAACACAAAGAGATGCCTGCAGAATTAATAATGAATAAATTATTAATTCAACAGAAGGACAGGCAAAAATATACACAGGCTTGCCATGGAAGAAGATGGAGTGTCCGATAACACAAGAAAAAACACACAGCTTCATTTACCATTAGTAAAAGAGAAAATAAAACCTCTAGGCAGGCACCATTTCACACAGCTCAGATTGGCATAAAATTACAGAGTTTGACTGAAGTGCTTGTGAAGAACAGCAAAAAGAATTTACACTGTTTATGAGAGACTGTTGCAAGTGCTCATGCGGAAATTTGCAATAGCCTCATATAAGTGCATAAGAAGGCATATGAAGCTGACGTCAGTACTGCTCATAGTATGAATACAGAAAAATACGCAATCGTACAATCATAGAAGAATAATGTTTGGTATAAAATTCAAGTGAACTCTAGCTCAGATCAACTTATGGCTGAACCCCAATTTTACACTGAGTAAGACTAGAAAAATGGGCAAAGGTATGGATAATATAGTATTTTTGGAGTATACATTTTAACATGAGGCAACAATATTGCATATTGTTTATGGACACTTACTTGTATAGTAAAGATACAACATGCAAGGTAATGATAATCACAAAATTGAGGCAGTGTTTATCTCTGGCTGGGAGGGGGAAAGGATGGGATTAGTGTGTGCTGAAAGATGCATGAATGAGCCCAGCCTGTGCTTTTTCCTGTATGCTTGCGGTAGATATGTAGGTATTCTTATTATTATTCTCCTTATATTTAGATAGGCTTAAAACACTGTGGTTTATGAGAGACTAGTACAGAGGGTATACACATGGAATCTTAGCACTAAGGAATTTCAGGTGGGCCTGGGGTATTGTAGTGGTTTGAATAGATATGGCACCCATAGACTCATGGGTTTGAATGCTTGGCCCATAGAGAGCACCATTATTAGGAGGTGTGGCCTTGTTGGAGTAGGTGTGTCCTTGTTGGAGGAAGTATGTCACTGTGAGGGTGAGCTTTGTGGGTGTGGGCTTTGAGGTCTCATACATACTCAAGCTAGGCCCAGTACACAGTCACTCCTGCTGCCTTCAGATCAAGATGTAGAACTCTCAAGATGTAGATGTTCCTTCTCCAGCATCATGTCTGTGGGTGTGCTGCCTTCTCCCACCATGATGACAGTGGACTAAACTTCAGAACTATAAGCTAGCCCCAATTAATTGCTTTACTTTATATGAGTTGCCGTGGTCATGGTGTCTCAGCTATGGAAACCAATCTAAGACAATTATATAGGAAAATCTGTCTCAAGAGACCAAAAGATCAATAGTTATAGAAAAGTAGAACAGCTGGGACATAATTCACTGTTGCTTAAAAACAGGACATTGGCATTTTCCAAAACTGTGGCACTCAGTGACTCTGATTATCTGCTGGGTTTCTACTGCCCTGAGTAAGCTATGCTGCCTGCTATTTACTGCAGAGAAGTATCCCACATTTACAGAAATGCACTTAGGGCCTGGGAAGGCAGTTCAGGAGTGTCAGGTGGGTGTGGCACTGTCTGTAACTCCAGCCTTGATAGGAAGACAGGAGATCCCTGGATCACACCGGCTAGTGAGACCAGCTTTGGATTTGATTGACAGAGCATGCCTCAAAGAATAATGGAGAAGAATAGTCAAGGAAGCCCTCTGGAAAGTATCAATCTTAGAGTTCTTTATAATCACTCACATATACATGTATACCTTCCACTGGCAAGCAGACATATACACACATCCACACCACTTCCATGCACATGAAAAGAAAAGGAAATTATGTTTTTAAGTTCATTAGTGCAAAAATGCTTTATTTTTCTCCCCCAGAAAAACAAAAACTACATTACACCAAGGAAAAATATTAGTATTTATTTCGGTTAAAACTACTTGAAGATATGCCGGGTGTTGGTGGCGCATGCCTTTAATCCCAGCACTCGGGAAGCAGACGCAGGCAGATCTCTGTGAGTTCGAGGCCAGCCTGGTCTCCAGAGTGAGTGCCAGGATAGGCTCCAAAAACCCTGTCTCGAAAAACCAAAAAAAAAAAAAAAAAAAAAACCAAAAGAAAAAAACGAAAAAACAAAAGCTGCTTGAAGATAAATAACTTCTTGTTTTCTAATATAAGCAATGCTTTTCTTTCCCAGAGGACAAATAACCAATTGCTTATTGCTTAAGTACTGTTCTTTTCCTGGGACTATGTGCCTGAATGGGTCATAACACAAGAAAATCTAAGTATGGTTACCGTTATGTAAACAAGACCTACTTGCTGTGGTTGCCAAGGCTTCCGTCTTCCTGATGAAGGGCTGAGTGATACCCCTACTAGGACAGGATGTTGAAATTTTCTTTTTCATTGCTGGATGATGGTTTGGTTTTGTTTCTACAGCATTTTCAACATGTATGAAACATTTTAATGTGACAGACATTTAAGAACATTGTTATACAAACAATTGAAAGAAAAAGAAAAGGAAAAAGCTATAGTGTAAAAAGGCCTATATTTTGCTCTCCTTCTCGAATGTTTTGATCTTTTGTGTGCTTTGTTTGTTGTTCTGTATCTTAATCCATGCCCCCTAGCTTTCCCCTTCCATCCCACCCCCAAGTCCTAGCCAGTGCTCTACTTAAAAGTTGCAGTGATGACTGGCTGGGACAGGGTGAAATTACTCAGCTTTGTTTGAAGGACTTTATGTCTCTGTCATTAATCAAAAATTTGAACTTTCCATTTCAGGTCATTACTCACAAAGGTTGACTTTTGTCACAGTTTTCACTGGCCCACAGTTGCAGTTCAAAACATGGACATACAGTTAGGTTTTAATTTTGAGACTGTTTTCCCTGCTTTTGTGATTAAAGAGTGATGATGATAGTTGATGGTAGAAGTTCCTTTTGGAGACCTTTCTTGGTAACCGTGTGAATTGGCAAAGGTTGTGTTCTTCCCACCTCCCAATCTCCTCCCTCCCTCTCTCTCTCTCTCTCTCTCTCTCTCTCTCTTCTCTCTCTCTCTCTCAAAGCCCTCAATGCTCAGAGAAATGTTGTGATTTTGGTCACATGTCTCGTGTTCATACTCAGCACTCTTGCTGTTTCCCACCCACTTTTCGTAGTCATTTCTGTTGTCTGTCTTCTCTTTCTCTGACATCCATATCAAATTTGCTCTTTAGTAAGTCTTTGTTTAAAAGGTGTGTGTGTGTGTGTGTGTGTGTGTGTGTGTGTGTGTGTGTGTGTTGTCCAACCAGAGGTCAGTGGACACCTTTGTGGGTAAGTTCCATTCTTCTACCTTTACATGGGTGCTGGATGTAGAACTCAGGTTGTCAGGCTTTTGTGGCAAGCACCTGTACCTGCTGAGCCATCTTTTCAGCCCTTGATGAGTCTTCATTCCATAACAACTTTGTGCCTCCCCCCTCACACTGCTTGGCATTTGTCCAAGTGTATGCCAAGACTTCCTATGTTGACTGTCACAAGGATTTCTTTCCCCCAAATATGTCTTCTCTCTAACCCATTTCAATGCTGGTAAAAGGAAGAAACTTTGGGATTTCATTCACTTTCTTACTCTGTGGAGAACAGACAGACACAGGATTCTGGTAAAAACATACCACTTTGCGTAAAGTGCTTTTTATTATGCCAACTTGATACTGTGCTATGTACAGTGCAATGACTCAACTGTTGCAGGTTACAGATTCTGTTTGCCTTCTACTGTTAATTCTCTGCTTTGCAGGTGCCCTCAGGCTTGGTGTGTCCATGTGATTGATGAGTTTTGGGCGCGAGTATTTTTGTTCACCTCTCTTTCATTTCAAGAAGACCAGAGGACATTTAGCTAGGCTCCTGGGGTAAGGGCACTGTGGGGGGAAAGCTATGAACTAACTGTAATGGGCTTGGAGAGGTAAGCAGGAATAAGGCCGTATCACAGTTCACTAAGATCCTGAGCTTGTAGACAATAGCAATGTACCTTAATCTACCAACACAAATATAAACTGCAATTGTTAAAATAGTCTAATAATCCCAGCACTTGGGGGCATAGACAGGAGGATCTCTGTGAGTTCAAGGCCAGCCTGGTCTACAAAGCAAGTTCCAGGACAGCCAGAGCTGTTACACAGACAAATCGTGTGTGGAAAAAAAAAAAAAGAGAGAGAGAGAGAGAGAGGGAGAGAAAAATTCTAATTGAATTAAGATTCATTTCAGGTATGTGCATATACATACACCTGAGTGTGTGTGTGTGTGTGTGTGTGTGTGTGCGCGCGCGCGTGCGCGCGCGCGCGAGCACGCTCGCACACAAAGGAGTCTGTCTACCATGGTGGGAGTGTGGAGGTCAGAGGAAGACAACTTTGTGGAGCTGGTTCCCTCCTTCCAGGCCAGCAGGTCTGCACTACATACTTTTCACCTGTTGAGCTACCTTGCTGGCCCTCAAATTTTATTTTTTGATGGTTTCTACTCTTACTGATTGAAAATGTCAACTATTGTTGCTTCAACGTATTTTAATTTTTATCTTTAAAAATTAGAGAAGAAACTGAAACCATCTCATTAAGATAAAAGATAAAAACTCAAAATCTCAGAGGGTCACAAAAAAAAAAAAAAAACCTGTAGAACATTTTTTACAAGCAGATTTCCAGTGCACAGCTCTGAATCTGGCTTGAGGGAAGTACCCAAAGGATGGGCTGGAAAGGAACAACATTTCCAAATACAGCTGAAATACTTCGCCTTTTCCCTCCAGCCCTTGATTAGCTCAGTTTCCATGCTGTTATTCTGGATTTGAAATAAAACTTTCCACCTAGGGAAAAAAAAAAAAATCAGTGAAACAAATGGTTAACTACATCTAACTCTTCTGCAATGCGTTTGGAAGGTCAGTCCAAGCATTTTTGAGGGCTTGGCGCCATCTGCTGGCAGAACATCAACTTTTCCCATTCCCATTGAGAGTCTTTTTTTCTTCTTAAACTGTGATTTTAAAAAAGGAAATATTAATTTTAGTCATAAGTTCTAAAGAATACCTCTAAGAAAACAAGTGAAATAATTCAAAATATCACCCACAGGAACCTGTACAAATTTTGAAGACACATTTCTGTAAATATAAGCAATCTATAGTTACAGGACAGTTTCATTATCAACTTTTTTAATATTTGTTTTTCATTTATTTTTGAGAGTGATACACACATAAAACTGACACCTTTTCCTTAATGTAAAAATACTGTTTTCTAAAAGAGATGTTGGCTTTTAAAATAAACTAATTTTATTTATGAGGCTGAGTTAAGAAGTGTATTGCATATATGAGCATTTAATTAATCAATTAAATTAATGAAATCTTCCAATTTTAGCTCAGCTTGGTTTTGAACAGAATACTCTTGCCTTTCCATCCTAGGAGTTGGGATTATGGGCCTGTGCCAGTAACCTGGGCACATGGACTTATTTTAGTATCAGACATTGTTTTCATTAATTAAAAGCACTATTCATGAATAAAATGGATAAACATATTATGCTTGGTGCTGAATTACTTGCATTCACTGGCCTCTATCCCCTTTTATAACCATCCTTCAAACTGGGCATTCCTGTCCAAGAATAACAACTGGAAAAGAGCTAAAACATTGACGATGTAAACGCCAACGTTTTAGGAAAAATTAGAGTGTGTTAGGACTGTGGCAGGTGCTCAAGTTCAGATGGAGTGAGTGGTTATCTTGGTGTCAGCAAGATGAGGTGCATCATTATTTTAATTCTGACTTTAGGCAGTTACTGGAAGCCAACGTTCCTAGTTTAAACTCTTTCTGGCTGCACTTAACTCTCAAGGTTCTTTTGTTTTTAATGTTTCAAATTTATTTTATGACAATTTCATTCATGTATACAGTGAATAATGGCCTCATTCACCCCATTACCCTCTCTTTATTTCTCTTACCCTTCTGATCATTTCTTATTTATGTATTTTATTTAAGCCAATAGAAAGCCCAGAACTATAAGTATTCAGGATCTCAGTGCAGCACTGGGCCTACCTCACCCGCTGTACAAATTTGTACTTCCACCAGCAGTGGAGGAGTGTTCTCCTTGCTCCATTTTCTCACCTGTTGGGGGAAATGCTGGCCATGTCCTCTTGGAGACTGGCACAGGTGACGCTGACCACACACACCTGCGCCTGGTCAGAGTGATGTAGCAAGGCCTTAAATAAGAGGGTCTCAGGCATGAGGCTCTCTCTGTTCCCTCGCCCGCTTGGCTGTACAGGACTGGCTCCGTCGTGTGAGTACTTTCCTAATAAACTATCTGCTTGTCAAACTAGCTCTGACTCCATTGCCATCCGCATTAATTGCATTTGACTTTACTCACCAGTGTCATCTGTCACCATCTGACAGGTGTAAAGCTTTGACTTGCATTTCCCTGATGGTTAAGGATGCTGGACATTTCTTTAAGCATTTCTCAGCCATTTGAATTTCCTCTATTGAGAATTATCTGTTTAGATCTCTACCACACCTTTTAACTGGATTATTTGGTTTTTTAATATCTAATTTCTTGAGTTCTTTATATATTTTGGATACTTGACCTCTATTGGATGTGGAGTTGGTAAAAATCCTTTCCAATTCTGTAGCCTGCCTCTCTGTCCTTTGCCTTCCAGTGGTTTTCAGTATCAGGAGGTCTCATTTATTAATTGCTGATGTTAGTGCCATCACTATCAGTGTTTTGTTTAGGAAGCTAATCCTGTGCCAATGCATTCAATGTTATTCCTTACTTTCTCTTTGGTCAGGTCAATGTATCTGATTTTATGTTGAGGTCTTTGATCTACTTGGACCTGAGTTTATGGATATATTTTGATTATTCTACATGCAGACATCCAGTTTGACCAGCACCATTTGTTGAAGATGTTGTATTTTTTTCTAGTGTGCATTTTTTTTGGCTTCTTTATAAAAAAAATCAAGTGTCCTTATGTGTTTGAACTGTTGTCTGGATCTTCAATTTGATTCAGTTGATCAAATGTATCTCTTTTTATTCCAATACCTTTTAGTTTTTATTACTATAGCTCTGTAGTACAGCTTGAAATCAGGGATGGTGATTCCTCCAGCAGGTTGTGTTTTGTTTGTTTGTTCAGGGTGCTTTAGTTATCCTGGAATTTTTGTTTTACCTTATGAAAATGAGAATTGTCTTTTCAAGATCTGTAAAGAATTGTGTTGGGATTTTTTATGGGGATTTCATTGAGTCTGCAGATTGCTTTTGGTAGGATGGCCATTGGTACTACTAATCCATTAACATGGGAGATCTTTTCATTTTTTGGGGGGTGGTTTTGAGACAGAGTTTATCTGTGGATTTGGAGGCTGTCCTGGAACTAGCTCTTGTAGATCAGGCTGATCTCGAACTCACAGAAATCTGCCTGCCTCTGCCTCCCCAGTGCTGGGATTAAAGGCATGCACCACTACCGCCTGTTGATCTTTTCATTTTCCGATATCTTCTTCAACTTTTTTTCTTCAAAGACTTGAGCTTTTTAATCATTCAAGTTTTGCACTTGCTTGGTTAGAGTTACCCCAAGATACTTTATATTAACTGGGACTATTGTGAAGGGTGTTGTTTCTCTGAATTCTTTCTCCGAACTGAATCCTCGGTTCATTTGTCACATGTATAGAAGAGGGATGCTGATATTTTTGAGTTAATCTTGTATTTAGTCACTTTGCTGAAAGTGTTTATTAGCTATAGGAGTTCTCTGAGGGAATTTTTTGGTCCCTTATATATACTATCGTATCATTTTCAAAGAATGATACTTCTAATTCTTCCTACCAAATTTGTATCCCCTTAATTTCCTAGACTTTGAGTACTATATTAAATAGATATGGAGAAAGTGGACAGTCTTATATTGCTCCTGATTTTCGTGGAATTGTTTTGAGTTTCTCTTCATTTGATGTTAGCCATAGGCTTGGCTATGAATTGCCTTTATTATGAGGTATGTTCCTTGCATCCCTGCTCTCTCCAGTTCTTTTATTATGAAGGGGTATTGGATATTGTCAAAGGCTTTTTCAGGATATAATGAAATGATCATATGTTTTTCTGTTGGTTTGTTTTTATAGTGGGTTACATTGATTGATTTTTGTATGTTGAACCATTCCTGCATCTATGGAATGAAGTCTACTTGATCATGGTGGATGATCTTTTTCATGTGTTCTTGGATTCTATTTAGAAGGATACTATTAAATATTTTTGCATGTATGTGAATAAGGGAAATTGGTTTGTAATTCTCTTTCTTTGTTGAATTTTTGTGTCCTTTGGGTATCAAGGTAACTGTGGCCTCATAAAAATGAATTTGGCAATGCTCCCTTTGTTTCTACTTTGTGGAATAATTTGAGTGTTATTAGTTCTTCTTTGAAAGTCTGTTAGAATTCTGTGCTAAAACTGCCTGACCCTGGCTTTTTGTTTGGTTGGGAGACTTTTAATGACTACTTGTATTTCATTAGGGGTTATAAGTCTATTTAAATTGTTTATCTGATCTTGGTTTTACTTTGGCAAGTGGTACCTGTGGAGAAAATTATAAGTTTCTTTTAGGTTTTTCCAATTTGGTGAAGTATAGGTTTTTAGAGTAATTTCTTAGGATTCACTCAATTTTTTTCTTATTGTCTGTTCTTATGTCCTCCTTTTCATTTCTGATTTTTGTTACGTTGGATATTCTATCTCTGTCTTTTAGCTGGTTTGGATAAGGGTTTGTCTAACTTGTTGATTTTTTAAAAGAACCAACTCTGTTTTATTGATTCTTTGTATTATTCTCTTCATTTCATTTTTATTGATTTCAGTCCTCAGTTTATTTCTTGCCATCTGGTCCTCTTAAGTGTGCTTACTTCTTTATGTTTTAGAGCTTTTAAGTATGCTGTTCAGTTGCTAGTATGAGATCTATCCAATTTTTTTCAGATTTTTTAAAATGTAAATTGGAAACAAGCTTGTTTTACTTTTCTATCCCAGTTCCCTCTCCCTCCACTCCTCCCCTGCCCCCATTATCCCCCTATCCCATCCCCTTTCTGCTACCCAGGGAGGATGAGGCCTTCCATGGGGGAATCTTCAAGGTCTGTCATATCATTTAGAGCAGGGCCTAGGCTCTCCCCCATGTGTCTAGGCAGAGACAGTATCCCTCTATGTAGAATGGGCTCCCAAAGTCCATTCATGTACTAGGGATAAATACTGATTCACTACCAGAGGCCCCCATAGATTGCTCAGACCTCCAAACTGACATCCACATTCAGTGGGTCTGGAACAGTCCTATGCTGGTTTCCCAGCTATCAGTCTGGGGTCCATGAGCTCCCCCTTGTTCGGGTCAGCTGTTTCTCTTGGTTTCTCCAGCCTGGCCTTGACCCCTTTGGTCATCACTCCTTCCTCTCTGCAACTGGATTCCAGAGTTCAGCTCAGTGTTTAGCTGTGCGTGTCTGCTTCTGCTTCCATCAGCTACTGGATGAAGGCTCTAGGATGGCATATAAGTGTAGGGGAAGCTGTAGCCACGCCTACTTAGGGGCTGGCTACAGGTGTGCCTGACCACGCCTTCACAAGCTTGCGAGGGCGTGGTCAGGGGATGTAGGGTGACTGCATTTTCACTTTCGGTTTCTCTTTTGAGCTTGCGTTCAGACTGCTGCCACGCCGGCTGGATAGGTCGCTCTGTAAGTAAGACTTTTCCCTATTAAATACCCTTGTATTTCTACCTGACTCCGTATTGGTAATTTCCCACTATATATAAGGTAGTCATCAATCACGTTATTGGGGAAGGGCATTTAAGGTAGCCTCTCTACTATTGCTTAGATTGTTAGTTTGGGTCAACCTTGTAGATATCTGGAGATTTTCCTAGTGCCAGATTTCTCTTTAAACCTATAATGGCTCCCTCTATTATGGTATCTCTTATCTTGTTTTCTTCTATTCTTTTCCTGACTCAACCTTTCTGATCTCTCACGTCCTCCTCTCCCCTCCTTGTCTCCCCTTCTCTTTCTCCTAACTCCCTCTTCCCTCCCTTCATGCTCCCAATTAGCCCAGGAGATCTTGTCCTTTTCCTCTTCTCTGGGGGACCATGTATATCTCTCTTGGGGTCCTCTTTGCTTCTTAGCTTCTCTAGCAATGTGGATTGTAGGCTGGTACTCCTTTGCTCTGTATCTAAAATCCATATATTAGTGAGTACATACCATGTTTGTCTTTTTGTGACTGGGTTACCTCACTCAGGATGGTTTCTTCTAGTTCTGTCCATTTACCTGTGGATTTCAAGATTCCGTTGTTTTTTTCCACTGAGTACTACTTCATTGTGTAAATGTACCACATTTTCTCCATCCATTCTTCAGTTGAGGGGCATCTAGGTTGCTTTCATGTTCTAGCCATTACAAATAATGCTACTATGAACATGGTTGAACAGATGTCCTAGTTGTATAAATGTGCAACTTTTAGTTATATATGTAAAAGTGGAATTGCTGGATTTTGTGGTAGACAGATTCATATTTTCCTAAGGAACCACCATACTGATTTCCAAAGTGGCTGTACGAGTTTGCAATCCCAACAGCAGTGGAGGAGTGTGCTCTATTCTCTACATCCTCTCCAGCATAAACTGTCATTGGTGTTTTTGATTTTAGCCATTCTGACAGGAGCAAGATGGTATCTCAGAGTTGTTTTGATTTGCATTTCCCTGATGGCTAAGGATGGTGAGCATTTTCTTATGTGTCTTTCAGCCATTTTAGATTCCTATATTGAGAATTCTCTATTTAGTTCTGTACCCCACCTTTTAATTGGATTAGTTGGTGTTTTGTTGACTAGCTTCTTGAGTTCTTTGTATATTTTGGAGATCAGTCTTCTGTCAGATGTGGGGAGGGTGAATATCTTTTCCCATTCTGTGGGCTGCCATTTTGTTTTGTTGACTGTGTTCTTTGCCTTACAGAAGCTTCTCAGTTTCAGGAGGTCCCATTTATTGTTGATTTCAGTGTCTGTGCTACTGGTGTTATGTTCAGGAAGTGGTCTCCTGTACCAATTCCTTCAAGGGTACTTCCCACTTTCTCTTCTAATAGGTTCAGTGTGGCTGGATTTATGTTGAGGTCTTTGAGCCATTTGGACTTAAGTTTTGTGCATGGTGATAGATACAGATCTATGTGCAGTCTTATACATGCCAGCACCCAGTTGTGCCAGCACCATTTGTTGAAGATGCTTTCTTTTTCCATTGTATAATTTTAGCTTCTTTGTCAAAAATCAGGTGTTCATAGGTGTATGGGTAAATACCAGGGCTTTCAATTCTATTCCATTGGTCTATCTGTCTATTTTTGTGCCAATACCAAGCTGTTTTCAGGACTATAGCTCTATAATAGAGCTTGAAGTCAGGGATGGTGATGACTCTGGAAGTTCCTTTATTGTACATGGTTGTTTTGGCTCTCCTGGGTATTTTGTTTTTCCATATAAAGTTGAGAATTATTCTTTCAATATCTGTGAAGAATTGTGCTGGGATTTTGATGGGGATTGCATTGAATCTGTAGATTACTTTTGGCAAGACTGCCATTTTTACTATGTTGATCCTACCTATCCAAGAGCATGGGAGATCTTTCATTTTTTGGTATCTTCTTTAAAGACTCAAAAGTTCTTGCTATACAAGTCTTTCACTTGTTTGGTTAGTGTTACCCCAAGATATTTTATGTTGATTGTGGCTATTGTAAAGGGTGATGTTTCTCTGATTTCTTTATCAGCCCATTTTTTGTCCATATATAGTAGGGCTACTGATTTTTTTCAGTTAATACTGTATTCTGCGACTTTGCTGAAGGTGTTTGTCAGCTGTAGGAGCTCCCTGGTAGAATTTTTTGGGTCACTTATATAGACTATCATATCATCTGCAAATAACGAAAGTTTGACTTCTTCCTTTTCAATTTGTATCCCCTTGATCTCCTTTTGTTGCTTTATTGCTATAGTTAGAAGTTCATGTACAATATTGAAGAGATATGGAGTGGACGGCCTTGTCTTGTTCCTGATTTTAGAGGAATCATATTGCATTTTTCTCCATTTAGTGTGATGTTGGCTGTTGTTTTACTGTATATTGTTTTTATTATGTTCAGGTATGTTCCTATTATTCCTGTTCTCTCCAGGACCTTTAACATGAAGGAGGTTGGATTTTGTCAAAGGACTTTTAGCATCTAGTGAGATGATTATGTGGTTTTTCTTTTGCAGTTTTTTTATATGGTCAATTGCATTGATAGATTTTTGTATATTGAACCATCCCTGCATTCCTGGGATGAAGCCTACTTGATCATGGTGGATGATTTTTCTGATGTGTTCTTGGATTCAATTTGCCAGTATTTTATTGAGTATTTTTGCATCAATGTTCACGAGGGATATTGATCTATAGTTCTTTTTCTTGGTTCTATCTTTGTGTGGCTTGGGTACCATGGTAATTGCAGCCTCATAAAAAGAATTTGGCAATAAACCTTCTGCTTTTATTGTATGGAACAATTTGAGGAGTATTGGTATTAGCTCTTCTTTGAATTTTTGGTTGAATTCTGCACTGAAGCCATTTGGCCCTGTGCATTTATTGGTTGGGGGACTTGTGATGACTGCTTATATTTCATTAGTGGTTATAGGTCTGTCCATATTGCTTATCTGCTCTTGATTTAATTTTGGTAAGTGATATCTATCCAGAAAATTATCCATTTCCTTTAAATTTTCAAATTTTGTGGAGAACAGGTTTTCAAAGTATGATCTGAAGATTCTCTGTATTTTCTCAGTATCCATTGTTATGTCCCCCTTTTCATTTCTGATTTTATTAATTTTCATGTTCCCTTTCTGCCTTTTGGTTAGTTTGGATAAAGGTTTGTCTATCTTGTTGATTTTCTGGAAGAACCAACTCCTTTGTTACATTGATTCTTTGTATTTTTTTCTTTTTTCTATTTTATTGATTTCAGCCCTGGATTTCATTATTTCCTCATGCCTACTCCTCGGGTGTGAGGTTGCTTCTTTTTGTTCTAGAGTTTTCAGTTGTGCTGTTAATTCTCTAGTGTGACTATTTTCCAGTTTCTTCCTGTGGGCACTTAGTGTTATGAACTTTCCTCTTAGCTCTGCATTTAAAATGTCCCATAAGTTTGGTTATGTTGTGTCTTCATTTTCATTAAATTCTAGGAAGTCTTTAATTTCTTTCTTTATTTCTACCTTGAATAGTGCAATTGCATGTTGTTCAATTTCCATGAGTTTGTAGGGTTTCTGCAATTTGTGTTGTTGCTGAATTCTAACTTTAAAGCATGGTGGTCTGATAAGATACAGGGGTTATTACAATTTTTTTCTACCTGTTGAGGTTTGCTATGTTGCCGAGCATGTGGTCGATTTTAGAGTATGTTCCATGTGGTACTGAGAAGAAGGTAAATTATTTTTGAAAGACCCTCGGAGACTCAGGCCCCCAGGATCTCAGCCTAGGACTGTGGCCACCCCAATCACCATGCAGAGGCGAAAGCTTGATGCAAACAGCACGAGGCTTTATTGCAGTTGTTTAATGAGCTAACCCCATGTTAGCTCTGGCCTCCCATCCATCCACCATGGCAGATGGCTGGGAAAGACGCTGCAAAGCCACTGCATAGAGATCTTTAGGGCAGCATAAGGGGAGTGTTTAGGGGTATGCACAGGCTCAGTATTGGTGTGCCTCCAGGCTTGGAGGGTTTGCCCTGTGTTGATTGGTCAACTGGTTGCTATGGCCCATAGGTCATCCCAGGGTGGTTGCTATGCTTTGCACATCATTGCTGTGCACTTGTCTGTAAAGCACACCCAGAGCTGTAAAGCATAGCACCACTATCCAACTTCTGATTGGTTCCTTGCCACGAGGCAGGCATCTGACCTCCTAGTGACCAAGACAGGGTCAGGGAAGTATGTGTTCGGCTGTTATAGCTGCTGAAATGGGGAGCTGGTCCCTTCACTTTTGTGTTTGGATGGAATGTTCTATTGATGTATGTTAAACCCAATTGGGTCACAACTTCTGTTATTTTCTTTGTTTCTTTGTTAAGTTTCTGTCTGATGGTCCTGTCTAGTGGTGTGAGTGGGGGTGTTGAAGTCTTCCACTATATCTGTGTGAGATCTTATTTGTGATTTGAATTTTAGTAATGTTTTAATGTGGAATTGCAATACGGAGTCAGGTCTAGATATAAAGGTAGGTTATTTAGGAAAATGGTACTCACTCAGATCAGCCTAGCCAGTTGGCAGGGAGGAAAGTAAGTAGAAGTGACCACAGGTGAGTGCCCCTCACTCTTAAACCTTCCTCCCATCACCCTGACCACGCCCAAGTGGCCTAGGTTAGGATTTCCCCTACAATGTTTCTTTTACCAATGTGGGTGCCTTTGTATTTGGGGCATAGATGTTCAGATCTGTGACTTCATCCTGATGGATTTTTCCTGTGATGATTATGAAATTACATTCTTCATTTTAGTTTGAAGTCTAATTTGTTAGATATTAGGATAGCTACATCAGCTTATTTCTTGGGTCAATTTGATTGGAAAATCTTATCACAACCCTTTACTCTGAGGTATTGTCTGTCTTTGAAGTTGAGGTGTGTTTCTTGTATGCAGCAGTAGGATGGATTCTGTATTCATATCCATTGTGTTAGCCTGTGTCTTTTTATAGGCGAGTTAGGACCATTGATATTGAGGGATATTAATGACCATTAATTCTTGTTTGTTTTGGATTTGTTGGAGGTAGTGGTATTGTGTCTGGATCCCCCCCTGTTGGGACCCTGATGGGTGACCTATGGTGCCCTTGGTGTTGGCTTTCCCACCTCCTGACTAGGTGTTCCTGTTGAAACCCTGGTGGGTGACATAAAGTGCCCTTGATGTTATCTGTCCGCCCGGATTGGGCGTTCACTTCCCTCCTTCCGCCTAGGCCTGTAGGTAAGAATGCAAATTATCAGCCCATTGCCAGGGGGCTTGGGGACATGGACCTTGACCTGACTAAATTTCCACTGTGGCTGCTGTTGGTATATAAATCTACTTCCCTCTGAAATAATGGCATTCTTTTTGTAAGAATGACCCACTGACTTGTCTTTATTTAATCTCATATTCCCTTGTCTGAAACTGAAATGTTGTAGCACTGGCTGCTACTACACGCCACACCCCCCTCCTTTTTTTCTTTTGTCTGTTGGTAAAGTGGGATTATCTATTGCCCATGTTTTTGTGAGTGTAGTTAACTTCCTTGGGTTGGAGTTTTTCTTCCAGAACTTTCTGTAGGGCTGGATTAGTGGATATTTATTGTTTAAATCTGGTTTTGTCATGGAATATCTTGTTTTCTCCATCTATAGTGATGGAAATCTTTGCTGGGTATAGTAGTCTGGGCTGGCATCTGTAGGACCTTCTGGCTTTCAGAGTTTCCATGGAGAAGTCAGGTGTAATTCTGATAGGTTTGCCTTTACATGTTACTTGGCCTATTTCCTTTGGTGCTCTTAATATTTTTTCTTTTTTCTGTATGTTTGGTGTTTTGATTATTATGTGAAAAGGGGCCTTTTTTGTTCCACTCTATTTGGTGTTCTGTAGGCTTCATAGTACTTTCATTGGCATGTCTTTCTTTAGGTTGGGAAAGTTTTCTTCTATGATTTTGTTGAATATGTTTTCTGCACCTTTGAGTTGGGTTTCTTCACCTTTTTCTATACCTATTATTCTTAGATTTGGCCTTTTTACAATGTCCCATATTTCCTGGATATTTTGTGTTAGGGATTTGTTGGACTTAAGATTGTTTTTGGTTGATGAATCTATTTCCCCTAGTGTATCTTAAATGCCTAAGATTCTCTCCTGCATCTTTTGTATTCTTTTGATTATGCTTGCATCTCTAGTTCCTGATTGCTTACCCATCTCTTCTAGTTCCAGCATTCCCTCAGACTGTGTTTTTATTTTATTGTCTCTATTTCAGCTTTCAAACACTGCACTGTTTCAATTGTTTCTTGCAATTTTTGGTTTGTCTTTTCTTCCATTTCTTCAAAGGATTTTCTCATTTCTTCTTTTAGGGTGTCTATCATCTTCATGAAGTTGTGTTTATGGTCATCCTCTTCTGCTTCATCTGTGTTGGGATGTTCAGGTTTTGCTGGTGTAGAGTCCCTAGTCTCTGGTAGCATCATATTGATTTTTTGTTGTTGAATGTGTTCTTATATTGTTGTCTTCCCATCCCTTTTTCAAGTGGGTACAGGTGGGGTCTCTTCCTCTCCTGATGGGTACAGGTCCAAGGTTCTCTTCCAGTGGGTACAAGCAGGTCCAATGCTCTGATAGGTTTCATAGTGGGTGCAGTCGGGTCTTAGACATTCCCTCTCCTAGTGGGTAGGAACAGGACTAGCACAGCGATGTCAGCAGACTGGTGTTGCTTGGTCTGTAGCGTGGGGGTGGGGAGAGATGACCTGCCTGAAGTTCCCAGGCCAGGAGATCCCAGAGTGGGCAAGCAGAAGTCGGGCTTGAAATAGGGACCCAAGCTCACCTCTCCCCAGAATGTCTATTTTTTTTTTAATGTAGGCATTCAGTGTTATGAACTTTTTCTCTTAGTAGCACTTTCATTATATCCCATAAGTTTGGGTACTTTCTTTTCTGTTTCAATCTATTTAGTGTTCTGTATGCTTCTTGTACCCTTATATGCATCTTCTTTAGGTTAGGAACATTTTCCTTGATAATTTTGTTGAAAATGTTTTCTGTGTCTTTGAACTGGATTCTTCTCCTTCCTCTATTCCTATTTTATTCATTTCTTCTCTAGGGACCTCTATCATTTTCATATAGTTGGTTTGAAGGTCTTTTCTTGTGCTTTAGCTATGTTGGAATATTCAGCCATGCTGTTGGTAGGATTGCTGAGTGCTGGTGGAGACATGTTGCCTTGGCTGTATTGATTGTGTTCTTATGTTGGCATCTAGGCATCTGGGTTTTGTGTGATTATGGGTCTAGTTTCTGATTTCTAGGTTTGTCTTTTTGGGTGGGTGTTTTTTTTTTCTTGGTTTTTGTTTCCTCTCTGGATTTTCAGAGTGTGTTGGCTTTGTGTTGCCTGGTTTATTGGCCTGCACCATAGTGTTGGTGGCTGGCAGAAGGGGAGGACAGAGAAAGATGGTCTGAGGGACCCACATGAGATGTGGACAGTGATAAGGGGAAGCTGCCACTGGTGTTTGGTTGTAGCACTAGTGGCAACCCTGACAATTGGTAAAAGAAATAGTGGGGAAAGCCTGCAGGCAGCCTACCTGATCTTCTGGCAGGTGTGGCCTATTTGAGCAAGGGGTGTCCATTCAATGTGGGTGCTGTGGCACAGAGATGGAGTGGGGAGGGAAGACCAGCAGGGATGGATGTGAGATTCACAGAAGGTCTGGCCAGGGCAGCCAGGGAGTGGAAACTGCAGCTGGTGTTCTGTTGCAGCACTAGGGGCAACTCTCAGAATTGGGTCAAGGGCAATGGATAGAGTAGGGGGAAGGTCCTTGGGTATAGTTTAAAAGTGTAAGTACAAATATTTAGAACACAGTTATCTACATACCTATTTAGCTTGGACACCCTCCCCCCCCCAACCACAGTGTTTTGTGCAGGAATGCAATGCCAAGCATATATTTCTTTCCATGGAGGGGCACAGAAAAACAATTAGAAAGTGGTTGGTTACATTCCCCTCAGAGACTTGTGTCACTATTGCACCACTAGAGATTGGTGTTTGAGTTCTGTTTTAGGATGATGAAAAGCATGGTTCACTTCTGCTCATTTCTTCTACAGTTTCCTTATTTTGATGGCCAAAAAAGTGTTGTGGGGAGATGCTGTCTGCTTCCATCTGTTGCACAGACCCTGCCGGAGCTGCTGCCACTGTGGATGATCGGGAGGATCTGGTGTACCAGGCAAAGCTAGTAGAGCAGGCAAAGCAATACTACGAAATGGTGGAATCAATGAAGAAAGTAGCAGGGATGAACGTGGAGCTGACAGTTGAAGAATGAAACCTTTTTTTTTCCTGTTCTTTATTTGAATTAGAAACAAGATTGTTTTACATGTCAATCCCAGTTCCTTCTCTCTCCCCTCCTCCCCTACTGCCTCCCAACTAAAACCCTGCCTATCACATAACCTTTCTGCTCCCCAGGGAGGGTGAGGCTTTCCATAGGAGGTTTTTAGAGTCTGTCATATTCTTTGGGATAGGGCCTAGGCCCACCTCCATTGTGTCTTGGCTCAGTGAGTATCCTTCTATGTGCAATGGGCTCCCAAAGTCCACACCTATACTAGGGTTAAGTACTGATCTACTACAGGAGACCTCATGGATTTCCGAGGTCTCCTCACTGACACCCATGTTCCTGGAGTCTGGATCAGTCCAATGCTGGTTTCCCAGCTATCATTCTGGGGACCAAGGGCTCCCCATTATTCAGATCTGTGGGTTTCATCAGCCTGGTCTGGACCCCTTTGCTCATCACTCCTTCTTCTCTGCAACTGGATTCCAGTTTAGTTCAGTGTTTAGCCATGGGTGTCTGCTTCTACTTCAACTAGCTGCTGGACGAAGGCTATAGGATGGCATATAAGTCATTCATCAATCTCATTATCGGGGGAGGGCATTTAAGGTAGCCTCTCATCTGGTGCTTAGATTGTTAGTTGGTATCATCTTTGTAGTGAAAGACCCCCGGAGGCTTAGGACCCCAGGATCTCGGTCCATTACCTCAGCTACCCCAATCACCATGCAGAGGCGAAAGCTTGATGCAAACTGCACGAGGCTTTATTGCAGTTGTTTAACGAGCTAACCCCATGTTAGCTCTGGCCTCCCATCCATTCACCATGGCAGATTGCTAGGAAAGATGCTGCAAAGCCACTGCATAGAGATCTTTAGGGCAGCATAAGGGGAGCATCTAGGGGTATGCACAGGCTCAGTATTGGTGTGCCTCCAGGCTTGGAGGGTTTGCCCTGTGTTGGTTGGTCAACTGGTTGTTATGGCCCATAGGCCCTCCCAGGGTGGTTGCTATGCTCTGTGCATCATTGTTGTGCACTTGTCTGTAAAGCACACCCAGAACTGTAAAGCATAGCACCACCATCCAACTTCTGATTGGTTCCTTGCCACGAGGCAGGCATCTGACCTCCTAGTGACCAAGACAAGGTCAGGGCAAGCATGTACTAGGCTGTTATGGCTGCTGAAATGGGGAGCTGGTCCCTTCAGTAGATGTCCAGACATTTCCCTAGTGCCTGATTTCTCTGTAAACCTAAAATGTCTCCCTCTATTATGGTATCTCTTGTTATCTTCTATTCTTCCCCCAACTCAACCTTTCTCCTCCCTCATGTCCTCCTCACCCCTCCTCTTCTCCCCTTCTCATTCTCCTAGCTCCCTCTCCCCTCCCCCTATGCTCCAAATTTGCTAAGGAGATCTTGTCCCTTTCCACTTCTCCAGGGGACCATGTATGTCTCTCTTAGAGTCCTCCTTGTTACCTAGCTTCTCTGGCAGTGTGGATTGTGGGCTGGTAATCTTTTGCTCTATGTCTAAAATCCATATATGAATGAGTAATACCCTGTTTGGAAGAATGAAACCTTTTATCTGTTGCATATAAAAGTGTGATTGGAGCCAGAAGAGCATCTTGGAGAATAATCAGCATCATTGAACAGAAGGAAGAAAACAAGGGAGGAGAGGACAAACTAAAGATGATTTGGGAGTACTGGCAAATGGTTGAAACTGAGCTCAAGTTAATCTGCTGTGACATTCTGGATGTACTGGACAAACAACTCATTCCAGCAGCTAATGCTGCCGACTCCATGGTTTTCTGTTATAAAATGAAAGGGGACTACCACAGGTATCTGGCTGTGTTTGCCCCACAGGAAATGACAAGAAGGAGGCTGCAGAAAACAGCCTTGTGGCTTACAAATCTGCTAGTGACATTGCAATGACAGAACTTCCTCCAACGAACCCCGTTCGTTTAGGTCTTGCTCTCAACTTTTCTGTATTCTACTATGAAATTCCTAATTCCCCTGACCATGCCTGCAGGTTGGCAAAAGCAGCTTTTGATGATGCAATTGTAGAACTGGACATGCTGAGTGAAGAAAGCCATAAGGACCCTACGCTTGTCATGCAGCTGCTACTGATAACCTGACGTTGTGGACCTCAGACGTGCAGTGTGATGGTGATGAGCAGAATAAAGGATGTGAACGATGAAAATCAGTGAGATGTAATAAAGCCAACAAGACAACACATCTCTTACCACCCTCCCTCCCAACCGTCCCCTGGAAGTTCCCCATTGTCACTGAGAACCACCAAATTTGACTTTCACATTTGGTATCAGAATTTAGGTTCCTGCCCTGTTGTTTTTCTTTTTCTCCCCCCCTTTTAAAACAAACAAACAGTTTTCAGAAGTTCTTAAAGGCTAGAGTGAATTTCTGTGCATTTTACTGGTCTAAGCTTTTAGGTTTTATGACACAAACAGGACTGCATAGAGGCTTTTTCAGCATTATTGTATTGTCTCCAACACATGTGGCAAGATCATCATTAGAAATGGAAATGACATTTGAAAGCCATTAGACTTCTAGGTGATGCATCTAAGAAAGATTAATCACATGATAGAGGCATATGTGCTGTCATTTTTCCTTTTTTAATCGTTTAAATAGAATTTTATACCCATCTTTAAACTTAATTGGGTGTTAGCTTGAGGTGGTTTGGGGGAGTTTGTTGTAATGGTTTTGCTATTAAATGTGTTTGGAACTCTGCTGAAGTGTTGCTGAAAAACATGGTGCTGGTAACAGTTCAACTGTCTGTGGCTGCTCATTCTTGCCGACTCCTCCCTCTCTGAAGCAGGTTAGCAGTGAAGGTGGTATGGAAGCCTTCATGCGTGTTCCACTCTCTTCCTCCTCAGCCTCCTGCCCTCGCTCAACCTCTTTTGTTCAGTATGTGTAACTTGAAGCTAATTTGTACTACTGGATATCTGACTGGAGCCACAGATACAGACTCTGTATTGTTCTAACTGAAACACAGCATGGAATTAACATTAAACTTAAATAAAACAAACCGAAATTTAAAATGACAAAAAAAAGAAGTGTTGTGTATATGGTGGACTCTGAATGGATTTTGATAGAGATGGGGAGAAGGGGAAAAATAGAAAAGAAGGAAAAGAGAGGTAGGAAAAGATAATCTGATGTTTGTCAGAAAAGATATAGTGGGGCATTTTGCCTGTGATAATGTGGCACTGTGGAGGTCAAGCAGAGGAAAGTTCACATCAGTAGGTTTTTTTCTCCCATACGCCATGTAGTGTCAAACACTTTATAATCATGAATTTATTAATCCACTAACAGTGGAAGGAGAGAGTTGTTTCCAGTATTACAGATGGAGAAATTGTGCTGTTCAGTGTGGTTAAATAAACTACCCAAGATCACACATGTTACAAGTAGCACAGTCAAGGTTTAAATTTATTTATTTACTCATTCTTTCATCCATTCATTCTGCTAATATTGAATGAGTGACATAGTGTCTTTCATCAGGTAACCCACCTCCCTCTCACGCCTTGTAATACTATTTAGAAGCCAAATACTTTTCAAGTATTTTTAGCCAAAGCCTATTTTCAAAATTCCAAATGTCATTTGACAGTTCTGCATGAAAGTCAACATATACCTCAAACTAATGAATGCAAACAGAAGAGTTTAGCCCCAATTTTGCCTTTTCCTCAGTGTCCATTTTCTTTGCAAATTTTACAACCATCTATGCAGCTAGTAAGAAAATGAAGCGTTGTCCTTAATTTCCTTCTCTGTTCTTTTTAATTCTCAGCTCCTACCTTTATGTTTTTCAAGGCTATCTGTGGTTTGCCCTCCAGTTCCAAGCCTCCCTTTCTGTCTGGCTTTGAATATGATGGCATGCAGGCCTTCTGGTATTGAGAGCCTCATCTTTTTCCCAGAAGGGAATTCACTTCCTCTCATTTTGATCATTACTCTAAGGTGTCAGCTTAGATGGAATCCCTCAGAGGAAAATTCAGGGTCTTGATGTCTATCCTAGACTGTCTTTGAACTCACAATCCCTTTGCCCCAACCTCTCTAGTGATGGAATTACTGGTTCGTACCACACACCAATATGGAAGTTTGTTACTGTATTAATAATACTTTACTCATGGCACTTGTAAACACGCACACACACACACACACACACACACACACACACACACACACACACACACACACACCACACTGATTTTATTTTACTTGCTTATGATTTCTGTTCCCTCTGTTGGCTGGCTTATCTTCATCACTGATCCACACCCTCCCTTCTTTTGCTAATATTTTGCTTTCATAATAATATTCGATGAGTCCATCAGGTGTAGCTCTATCATTCTTTACTACAAACTGTGGCTTAAGCACTGGTCTTGGAATATGGAAGATATTTGATAAATATTGTTATAGTAAAAAAAAAGCCTTGCTTTCAGTAGAACCTCCTGAAGCCTGCTGGTACATTCAGAATGCTTCCTCTAAAGCAGATATTTATTTACCCTCTATGGAAAGGATGTCTGTGTGCTATACTATCTCCAGCATTTAGCAAGGTGCATATTGTAGCTGATGTGTGGTATCTGTTTTCCAAAAGAGCCATGATTAAAGAGGTCAGGTCGTCTAACATGATGTGTTTCTCTGGAAGGCTGGGACTTAGGCTCTCTTGCCTTTTGTGGTGTTGACATAATGTGTAATCTGAGGAGGAAAGTTGTATATTTTTAAACCTTTCCCCCCATAAACTACATTTCCACTACACCCTGTAGATTGTTTCCAAGTAAATTCTGGGAGTAACGTTATTATGCAAATACCGTTGATGATGAGCCTGCCTTCTGTTTCCTCAAGTCTCTGTTATGAAATGACAATTTGTATTTGTTTACATTTGTGGTCATCAGAGGTAAGCTTTCTCTAATTGAGAAGAACAGATTTCCATGATGAACTCATTCTGCTTTTAAAGAAGTCTGAGATCATTAGTTTCATCTGGAGTTTTAGATGCATACTTCATTGCTTATATAACTTATGCAAACAGGAGGAGATTAACATGGGAACAAACTGCTTTTCAAAACACTAGGGCCATTTTTATGATAGACTAATTACAAAATGCTATCATCTGATACTCTTAAAATAAAATATTATTTCTCTTACTATTTTGGAAATATTTGATAAATTAATTTCATAAATTAAAGCAAAGTTTCACCTACAGTGGCCCAAGAGCCAGAGTCAACCTACTCCCCTGTCTCTATATGGTTATAAATTTAATACTGGCTCTTTTCATTTTTAAATTGTTGGGAACAAAGTAGACAAAACAGTAACACACAGCACAAGACTGCATAAAGTTCATATTTTGGTGTGCAAAAACAGTTATTGAAACACAGTTGTTCTCCTTTGTTTATGTATTGCTTATGGTTGCTTTTGAACTATAACACCTCAGTCAACAGTTAACCCTGACGTATTTAGTTCTGTCTCTTTACAGAAAATGTTGGCCTAATCCTCATCTTAAATACAACAACAATGTTGGTTCACACCTCTGAGGTCCCTCCTCTAAGGGCTTTCTCTGAGCTCCTTGTGTGCTAACTAGGCAGAAGGCTCATGAATGAATTCTTGTGGTGAATAACCCTCAGCTAATAAGCCAGTGGGCAGATACTCCCACCCTTTTTTTCCCAGGCAGGAACAACACTCTATGAGTATTAAGTCTGAACGTCCAAGGTGACTGCCTTGGCCAAACGTATTTTCCTGAGTTCTTCCTCTGTGGCTTCCCTTGCATGTCCTCCACAACAGTTACTGTCAGTGGAATCCAGGTTAGATAGTGTGTTTCTGGGGAAATACAGACTCAGACAAATGTAGACGCTTCCCACATCTATGATTTATGGTGTCACTTTGATGTATAAGCTAGCCAGGTATGATGAAAAATTTATAACCAAATGTTCGGCCACTTTTCCTTACTATAGGAAAGACAGGTTTTATTAATTGAGAGTTCTATTCTGTGTGACATTTATTAGCCAAATTTATCCTAAAAGTTGCAGTTTGATAATTTTCTCATATTTTGAACATAAATGCCTATTCCAGGAGAATGATTCTTGAAGTATTGAATCAATCTTTCATACTGCAAACCATACTTTCATCTTTTGTAAAATTTATATTTCCTTATTTCATACCCCAGTAAAAGCTTCTTTTTTTTTACTTCCTCTTCAGAAAACTAAACTTCTGCTCAATTTTTTACTTTGCATCAGTAATAGACAGGGAAGCTAAGCCCAGAATAAAAGGTAACCAAGATGACTTTTCCATGTGCTAATTATCTACGGTTTCTTGAAAAAGGGTATCTCAGAGCTCTGTGAAAAGCATGTTTCTTTTATTAATTCTTTGATAATGTCATACAATGTATTTTGATCATATTCATCCTCCACTACCCTCCTAACTTCTCCCCAAATATACCTCAATTCCTTACTCCCCCCATTTATCTTCTCCTCCTCCGCTTCTAATAACCCATCAACTCCAATTTGTGCTTCCTGTCTACTCCACTGGAGTGTTGTTGACCTACAAGGAGCCACAGCCTTAAAGAAAATGGACTTTTCCTCCTCTGAGGGCAGTTTGACAACATGTCCTCTGAGCAACCTACAGATTTCATGATTTTGTTTTTGCTTAGAGTTGAATAAAATTGCATTCTATATAGGTACCTTCTTACTACCCGTTCATCAGCTGATGGACATATAAGCTGTCTTCATGTTCTAGCTATTGTGAATAGAGAAGCTATGAACAAGGTTGAGCATGTATCTCTGTAGTAGGAGCAGTATAGTTGAGTCTTGTGGTGGGTCTATTTCTTGTTTCTTGAGGAATTGCCACACTGAAATCCAGTAGTGACTGCACCAATTTGCTCTTCCACCAACAGTATCTGGAGGGTCTCTTCTCCCCACACCCTTGCCAGTATTTTATTAATTTTGGCTATTCTTACTGGGATAAGTCGAAATTTCAGAGTAGTTTTAATTTGCATTTCCCTGGTGGCTAAGGATGGTGAAGAGTTAAAAAAAATACTTCTTAGCCATTGTATTTCTTTTTCTAAGCTTATCTCATAATTGGCTGTTTGTTTTCTTGCTATTTAGTTTTCTGAGTTCCTTGACTATTCTAGACACTAACCCTCTGCTAGTATAGCTGGCAAACGGTTGTGTCTGTTCTGTAGACTGTATCTTCATTTGGTTATAAGTTTCCTTGCAGAACAGAAGCTTTCAATTTCTTCAAGTCTCACGTGTTGATTGTTGGTCTCATTTCCAGGGTGACTGGAGTCCCATTCAGAAGTCTTTACCTGAACTTGTCTCCTGAAGTCTACTTCCCACTCATTCTTCTAGAAGTTTCAGAGATTTAGGTTCAAGATTGTGACCTTTGATCAAATTGAAATGAATTTGTATGCAGGGTGAGAAGGAAAGATAAATTTCACTCTTTAATAAGCATATCTTTCTTCCTTTTACTTTTCTTTTTTTGAGATAGGGTCTAACTATATATCTCTGCCTGGCCTGGAACTGGAAATGTAGACTATTGTGGCCTTGAGTTCACAATGATCCGCCTACTTCTACCACTCAAGTGCTGGGATTAAAAGTGTACACCACCATGCCAAGCAAATATTTCTCTTTTTATATCTTCCATACTTTTTCTATAGTGATTAGTTAAAACCAATGGTCTAAACTTTTGTCATTTACCTTTTTTTCCTCATTATTTTATAACTACCTATGCCTTGAATAACACATGGAATTACACAAGATTTACTGGCATACAGAGAATATCACTTAATGCTCCTTAACTGGTACAGAAATAGGACAGATAATTAAAAGAGTTAATTTAAAAAAAAAAAAAAACAACCCAAAGCCAGATGTTGGTGGCACACGCCTTTAATCCCAGCAGTGGGGAGGCAGAGGCAGGCAGATCTCTGTGAGTTAGAGACCAGCCTGGTCTCCAGAGTGAGTGCCAGGATAGGCTCCAAAAGTTACACAGAGAAACCCCTGTCTCGGGAAAAACAACACAAAACAAAACAAAACAAAAAACCCAAGGAAGGAAGTGTTTTATTTGCTTTGCTAAGATTAATCTCTATCATTCAAATAGACCGTTTTATACTTTTAGATTTTACTTTGTTTTTTAAAACAATGATTTATTATTTCCCCCCCCACCTGATCTGCCTGTTCTCTTCCTCATCTGACCAAAGTCCACCCATAAAATCCATTCTATTTCCCCCTTCCAGGGAGATAAACGTGTCCTCTCAGTCCCTTCCTCTATATCTAACCTCTCTGGGTCTGTGGATTATATGTTAGTTATTTATTTAATTGCTAATATTCACATATAAGTGAATATGTACCATATTTATATTTCTGGGTTTGGGAGGCCTCACTCAGGATTTTTTTTCTAATTCCATCCCTTTCTGCAGATTTCATTTTTTCCCACAGCTGAGTAATATTCCATTGTGTACATGTACCACATTTTCTTTATCCTTTCTTCTGTTGAGAGACATTTAGGTTGTTTCCAATTTCTGGATTTAAGAGTAAATCTCTGGGTATTATGAACATGGTTGAGCAGATGTCCTTATGATAGGATGGAGCATCCTTTGGGTATATGCCTAAGAATGGTATAGCAGGGTCTTGAAGTAGATCAATTCCAAACTTTTGGAGGAGTCACCACACTGATTTGCATCCCCACCAGCATTGGAGGAGTGTTCCCCTTGCTCCATATCCTGGCAAAAATGAGCTGTCATTTGTGTTATTGATCTTAGCCATCCTGACAGATACAAGATGGAATCTCAAAGTAGTTTTGACTTGCATTTCACTAATGGCTAAGGATGTTGAACATTTCCTCAAGTGTTTTTTAGCCATTTCAGATTCCTCTACTGAGAATTCTCTTTTTAAATCTGTACCCTACTTTTTAATTGAATTATTTGTATTTTTTGACATCTAGCTTCTTGAGCTCTTTACATATTTTGGATATTAGTCTTCTCTCAGGTGTGAAATTGGCAAAAAAAAAAAAACTTTTTCCATTCTGTAGGCTGCTGCTTTATCTAAATAATGGTGTCCTTTTCCTTACAGAATCTTTTCAGTTTCAAGAGGTCCCATTTAGTAATCGTTAATCTTAGTACCTTTGCTATTGGTATTATGTTCAGAAAGTCATCTACTGTGTTGATGTGTTCAAGGCTATTCCCTACTTTCTTTTCTGTCAGGTTCAGTGTAACTTGTTTTATGTTGAGGTTTTTGATCCATGTGGACTTGACTTTTATGTAGAGTGATAGTATAGATCTATTTTGATTCTTCTACACGAAGTTATCCAGTTAGAACAGCAGTATTTATTGAATATGCTGTCTTTTTTCTAGTGTATATTTCTGGCTTCTGTATCAAAAATCAAGTGTCCATATGTGTAGGGATTTATGTCTTGATCTTCAGTTTGATTCCATTGATCCACATGACTGTTTTTATGCCAATGCCACTTGGTTTTTTATTACTATAGCTCTGTAGTACAGCTTGAAATCAGGGCTGGTAATACCTCCAGTAGTTCTTTATTTGTTTTAGGTATTCTGGGATTTTTGTTTTCTCTTATGAAGCTGCGAATTTTTCTTTAAGGTCTGTAAATAATTGTGTTGTAATTTTGATGGGCAATGAATTGAATCTGTAAATTGCTTTTGGTAGGATGGCCATTTTAACTATGTTAATCCTACTGATCCACCAGCATGGAAGACCTTTCCATCTTCTGGTATCTTCTTCAATTTCTTTCCTTAAAGACTTGAACTTTTCATCATACAATTATTTCACTTGCTTAGATAGAGTTACCCAAAGATATTGTATATTATTTGAGGCTGTTGTAAAGGGTGTTTCCTGATTTCTTTCTCGGCCCGTTTGTCATTTGTTTATAGGAGGGATACTGATGTTTATGTTTGTGAGTTAAGTTTGTATCCAGCTACTTTGCTGAAAAAGTTTATAAGCTGTAGGAGTTTTCCAGTGGAATTTTTAGGGTCACTTTTGTATAGAATAATACCATCTGCAAATAGCAATACACTGACTTTTTCCTGTAGTGAGAAAGCTGAAATGGAGGGGCATTTGGAAGACAACATGCAAACTAGTGCACTAGAAACTTCCTATAATATCTAAAGGTGATTTTACTGAGGTGTCTTATTAAGGGTGATATGGAATCCGAATTCCATTAGCAGGATTGAATTCCATTCAGTTGAGCTGCTGACTGTGTGTGTGTGTGTGTGTGTGTGTGTGTGTGTGTGTGTGTGAGAGAGAGAGAGAGAGAGAGAGAGAGAGAGAGAGAGAGAGAGAGAGATTGATTCTCATGGAAATCCCCAAACAACCCAGGCTGTTGCTAACACAATGGGCTGTTCTCTGAAAACTGTCTATAGGGTGCCTTTGCAGAGGAAAACACCAACACAACACATTGAACATGGAGAAGTAGAACTGGTTCCTATACAGAGCCTTTACCATTACATTCTATTGTCTTTGGAGCAGGGAGATACTCTGTAGGCTATCAAAAGAGAAACATAAACTCCAACCTAGCCACAAAACCTTTGACCTACAATCTGTCCTACCTGAAGATATGCTGGAGCAACAGCAACATAGAACTTGGTGTGAGTAGTCAATCAATGTCTTAGTTGACTTAAGGCCCACTGCATGAGAATGAATACCCGGCACTGCTTGAGTGACCAAGAATCAGATACTATATAGCCCAGAAACCAAATGCTAAAGATCTAAAACAATTAAAATGATTCTTAATGACATTGTGGCACACACACACACACACACACCACCACCACCCACCACCACCCACACACCCACCACCACCCACCACCACCACCACCACCACCACCACCACCTTATTCCATCATCATCAGAGAGGCTTCCTCCTGCAGCAAACAGGAACATATGCAGACACCCTCAGCCAGACATTAGGCAGAGAGAGACTATCTGGAATACACATCTCTAAATGGTATGTTTTCATCAAATCTCTCCCCTTAGAGTGTACAGAACCATGAGGAATTGATGGCAGAAGGAGTGTAAGAGACAGAGGGGAGGGAGGAGGTCAGGCAAACAAGGTACTCTGAATCAATTAAGCAAGAGCATATGAGCTCAGAGACTGAAGCAGTAAGCAGAGGGCCTCCATAGTTCTGCACCAGGTAATCTATGTATATATAAATATTAGCTTAGTACTTTCATGGGAGTGTGAGAATGAGTGGATCTCTGATTCTTGTGCTTCCTCTTAGGGCTCTTTTCCTTCTGTTGGGTTGCCTTGTCCAGCAAGGCAATGTGATAGTTTTTGCTTCATCTTATATTTTATTTCATCATATTTGGTTGCTATCTTTTAGAAGCCAGTTCTTTTTTAAATCAGAGACAGAAAGGGAGTACATTGGTAGGGGTATAGAGATGGTGTCTTACTTAGGGTTTCTATTGTTCTGAAGATACACCATTGACAACAGCAACTCTTATAAAGAAAACATTTAGTTGGGTGGCTTGCTTGCAGTTTCATAGGTTCAGTCCATTATCATGATGGGGAGCATGGTGGCACACAGGCAGATGTGGTCCTGGAGCTGAGAATGCTACATCTTGCAGGCAACAGGAAGTCAACTGAAATGCTTGGTGGTATCTTGAGCATAGGAAACATCAAAGCCTACTCTAACAGTGATACACTTCCTCCAACAAGGCCATACCCACTCCAACAAAGCCACACCTACTAATAATGCCACTTCCTATGAGATTATAGGGGCCAATTACATTCAAACTACCACATTTCAGTCCCTGGCACCCATAAACTTGTGACAATATCATAATGCAAAATGCATTCAGTTCAATTTAAAAAGTCCCCATAGTCTATCACAGTCTCAACAATGTTTTAAAGTCCAAAGTTCAAAGTCTCTTCTGAGATTCATGCAGTCTCTTAACTGTAATCATCTATAACCTAAAATGGCAATCTAGAGCCTCCACCCGGTAGCTGATGGAAGTAGAAGCAGAGATCCACAGCTAAACTCTGAGCCAAACTCCTGGAATCCAATTGTAGAGAGGGAGAGGTGATGAGCAAAGGGGTCAAGACCATGCTGGGGAAACCCATAGAAACAGCTGACCTGAGCAAATGGGAGTGCACAGACCACACCCTGACAGTTGGGGAGCCAGCATAGGACTGAACCAGGTCCCCTGAATGTGGGTATCAGTTGGGAGGTCAGGGCAGTCTATGGGGCCACTGGCAGTGAAACCAGTATTTATCCCTAGTGCACAGACTTTGGGATCCCGTTCCCTATGAAGGGATACTCTCTCAGCCTAGATACAGGGGAGAGCACCTAGGCCCTGCCCAAAAGATGTGACAAACTTTAATGACCCCCTGTGGGAGGCCTCACCCTCCCTGGGGAGAGGGTGGGATGGGAGTTAATGGGGGGCATGGGTGGTCCAGAGGGAGAGGGAATTGGGATTGTTATATAAAAAATAAGATTGTTTTTAATTTAAATAAAAAACAGAGAAAAATATCAAAATCAAAAAGCAGATCACATACTTCCAATATACCATTGCATAGGATATACATTACTGTTCCAAAACACAGGGAAAGGAGCATAACGAGGAAATACTGGATCAAAGCAAGACTGAAAACCATTCAACACGAAGAGGGAAGAAGGCTTACAGCTGTCAGTTATTATGGAATATAGAAAATGGACCCTCAAAGATGTTCTAGTCTCCTGAAACTATGAATATGTCATTTATGGGGTGGAGGTGGCTCCATAGGTATGACTGAGATTAGGGAGTGGTGTTTTTGTTTGTTTTAGAAAGCAAAGAATGAACATCTACTTATTTTCCTAATAGGGCATAACAAGAGACAAAGGAGACAGTTCCACCCGAGTCTGGTTTAGAGTACCACTGAGTTGATTGGGGTTACATATAGGGTGTGTTTGAATGTTTACCTACAGAAACATAAGTGAGTGAAAGGCAACTGCATCACTAAAGAGCCCAAGCAAGCATGGATGATGATTCCAAAAAACTATAACTTTGGGTCTCCCTGCACAGCTTGCAGGCAGCTCTGCTGAGTAGAAAGCCTCTCTCTATAGCAATGTTACTGCTGGTATCACTCTGGAGCCAGCCTTGTGAATCTGTGTGTTTCGGAGGCTTCCTTTGTTCAGAGTCTTTTGAGTTTCATTCTTCCTGCTAAGGAGGGATGTTTCAATTTGGAGGAGGAAGTAGCCATTCAGCTAGGACTTAGGAGGGGAAGGTGAGATAACCTGTCCACCTTATTTCATAAATGTGCAAGAGGAAGAACAGGAGTGCCATCCTTCTCTGGCTGTGCTGGTAGGAAAAGTGAGCTATGAGCCAGGAGATGCCATGGCCTCTTGGAGCTGGAAATGGCTGTTCACAGCAGCAAGAAACTCAGGTACTTGAACCTATGACCCGAAGGCACTATGATTTGCACCAACAGCCAGCATGAACACTTTGCTAGAAACCGATGGAAACAAGTTTTTCAGTTAATTGTATGGCTCTGTGTTTCATTTTTCGTAAGATCACCCATAAATAAGTAATCTGCAGCTGAGTCTAAAGATAAGCAAATGTGACTGCAATGGCCATAGCCTTTATACCTTGTGTGACTCAATTTTCAAACAATTATTTCCCATTGTTTGACTTTAAAATCCTGTGTTCAGTTGTTTGCATATTTACTTGATATATTTAAAGAGATTCAATTAAAATAATTGATCTTATCTTAGTACAAAAGTATGTTTTTTGTCCATAAATGGAAAGTCGACACCTGTAAATATAATGTACCTGCTAAAATGCTATCTCTAAAAATATTACTAAACCTTTCTTTCTCTATTTTTGAGCACAAAGCTGGCCCTCTTATCTTTCAAAAGCTGTAGAGATGCTCTGAACGGATACTAGAATTGATGCTTTAGTGTGAACTAAAAGATAATGGGAAGACACCACCTGGGCCATCAGAATGGCAGATTCCCTTTGGGAATGTTCTTTGTGACATGTGGGTCTAGCCTCCCCTGCAATATGCATCATGGTGCCAAATCAGGTCATTAGTTATTTCTAGGATGAGTCTTTTCCCCAGTTTCGGTACTTCCCAGCTCTTCTCTCTGAACTAAATAATAGCAAATCCAAGTGCTTCAGTCTGCACGTTCTTAACTGTCTTCTTGCTGCCAGTGGATGACAGGTACACTATAGAGCAATTGCTCACAGCTTCAGACATACATTGGAATCACTTGAGACCTTTAAGAGTACTGATGTCTGGAGCTTAAACACAGAAATCTCGTCCATTTTTCTGGTTCGGTGTGGGCAGTAGGGGTTGTGACAATTCCCTGGTGGTTGTGATGTGCAATGGAAAATGGCTGTCTGTGAGTGGCATTTCATGTTTGTAATCAGAGTTTAAAGCAGATTTATTTTGTCTTAAGAACATAAACATTGTTTTTCATACAGGAATTTCCTAAATAACCAAATGAGTGATGAAGATGTATTTTTAGGTCTCTCTGTTTTAGCAAGCAGTTAGACTATGAAGGCTTATAGAGCTTTTTAATTTTATAAAACCACCGGGACCCAAACCAGAAATGCCATGGCCATGCTAAAAATAGTGTGAATGGATGCTTTCAATTAACTCAATGGGAGTGTCGCTTTCTTTGTATTAAACTCTGGCTTTTATGGAAGGCACTTTGGGAGTCCCTATCAATTCTTTAATAAACTCTGCAGTTTATGGCAGAATGTGACATTTTATAAGAATAAAGTAGTGTGACTAGTAAGCCATTGCTCTGCCTCACACAAATACAGGCATGTACCCTGGCCTATGTTGCTATGTATAGCTTTGGACATATGCCATTCTGTTTTCTCACATGTATTCCTTCTGAGTAATATAATTTTAAAATTGACATTGGTCATATAGGAAGAAATGTTTTTCTTGTGAAGCATCCGCAAATGGCTGTAATCATTAAAAATAAATGTCTCCTAATGTTTCCTTGAATCTTTTGAATAACTGGATGATCTGGTTGACACTGTTGTGTTAAAAGGCCCGGAAGGAGGCCAGCTCACAAAAATCACTGCCTGGGAGGAGGAAATCATTAGCAAATTCATGTGATTTAGTCATGCAGCATACAATTAAAAGTGGTTGCATATTCTGCTGTTTCAGAGAATGCTGCAAAAGAAGGCTGCTGGTGCATTGTCAACAGAAGCATGCTGTGGCAAAAATAAAGCCACCGAGCCTTCGAGAAAAGCTTCCCCCCTGTGTCTCATTAGGCTGCTGGATTTGTTGTGCTTTACTGTGAAATGTCCCGCACACTCTCATGTGCTTGGCCACTAGGTTCCCAACTGGTGGAGATGTGTGGGAAGGTTTGGAACCTTTAAGAGGTGCAGATTTGCTGGAGGAATTGGGTCACTGTGAGCACAGGTCTTGATTTTACAGCCCAATCTTCTTCCTGTTCATTCTCTTTGCTTCCTGACTGCAGATGCAGTGGGACCAGCTGGCCTCCAGAAGCTGCAACTTCATCTTCTCCACCAATGTGGAGTGCATCCCTTCAAACCCTAAAGCTAGAATAAAGCCCTCTCTCCTTAAATTGCTTCGTGCCAGATATTTTGTTACAGTAACGAGGACAGTAAATAATGCTGATGTGTAGGCACAAGATCAAGTTCTACACAGGAACACTTCAAGGCTACATAGGAGTATTGTTTCAAAAATACCAAAAAACAAACAAATGAAAGGATGGAGGAGGCAATGGAGAGTGGAGGAATGGGAGACCAGTGGAAAAGAGAACTTAGTTAGGAAAAATAAGTATTAGCTTTGTGACTGGCAGTGGGGACACATACATACTTCCTTAGGTACTGGACACCATAATAAGACTTCCCTATGGATCCCATTAGTTAACAACCCAGAAGGGTGATCTGCTCTTGGATATAAGGGTGATCCAATACCAACTAATGTAACACGTTAGCAGCATGAGCATGCCAGTTTCATGACACTCAGATCAGTTTAGACGATAACTTACAAAGTGTAGCTGTATCAGTTCTTTGGTGTATAAAGAGAAACTAGAGAGCACAAGATAAAAATCTCTTAGATTTGAGAAAAGATTCGTAAAATTTAATTTCTATGTTACAGGGCCAAATGGAACAGCAAATACAAATAAAAAAGTAAGTTAAGCCGGGTGTTGGTGGCACACGCCCAGCACCCGGGAGGCAGAGGCAGACGGATTTCTGTGAGTTTGAGACCAGCCTGGTCTACAAGAGCTAGTTCCAGGACAGCCTCCAAAGCTACAGAGAAACCCTGTCTCGAAAAAAAAAAAAAAAAGTAAGTTAAATTTAATGTAGCTGCCTTATTTGGTTCTGGTTGGTTTTGAAATTGTGACTAGGAGAATGGTAGACTATACTTTGTATTCGGTTGGTTTCAGCCATATGCCAGTGATCTAAATAATAAAGCAGAATGGAGACTTTAAGGGTGGGTTTGCTTTTGGTAAACAAACAGCAGGGATGTGAGAAATACTGCTATTGAACGTGACTTAAAATGCTCTCTTTCCAGGTCATGCTAAGTCACACGAGTTACAATGTAGATGCTCTCTAGAACCATCTGGTTTGGAGACTTGTGCTCAGTAGAGCAAAGGTATTCTTGCAAAACTGCACCAGTTGCTTTCCAGCTCCATGTCAATCATGTTTTGTAGCACACTGAAGATCCAAATCATTGAGTGAATTCTGTAAGCCTATTGGTCTCACTTCACTTCCAGTATCTTTTTTTTTTTTTTTTCATGTTCCTGGTTTTCCTTGTAAGTTACAGATGGTGCATTGCAAAAGTTGGGTCCCATATTAGCATCTGTTCTTTGACATTTTTTTCTTCACCTGCCCACACTGGATGGTTGTGACAGAGAATTTCATTTTACAAAGTATTTCCACTCCTTCCCCGTTTGATACCTTAGAGAATATCAAGGGGAAATTACAAGCATGGGTAATATGTTCGTCTTTTGTGCTTCAAGGAACAAAGATCATCTGTAGTAAATTTTGGCCAGAAAAAATGAATTAAAATTATATTTTACATGTTCAGAAACAGAGAAAGACTGAATATTCATGCTCTTTGGAGGCTCAATAGTCAGGGTTCCCCTAACGTTTTGCTGTGGTTGAAAATTCCTGGAGAATTTCTCTAGGAACACTAAACTTGAAATTCCTCCCTCCAAAATTCCTTCTGTACTGTGTGATGCCATGAAGTTTTCAGGTCCTGAGCCAAAAGAGGGATTGCCACAGTATTGATGCCCTGTTTCCCTTTGTTTGGCATTCTTTGGCATATTGCTGCAGCATTGATGACACGTCAGTGTTTCCTCTATATTTGGCACACTTTGGCATAATATCAGTACTCCATGGACTAGAAGCTCATAGGAAGGAAGAGTACTGTTATTAGAATGTAGTAAAGGGGCACAGAACAAGGAAGATAACACATCTACTGGAAGCCCATGGGGCAGGCACACTACTTGGATGTAGTGAACCCCAGTAACACCCAGCACTGTGGCTAAACTATCTGCTTCTTTAGTTTGCCAGGTGTCACAGCAAGTATCATAGACTGAGGCTTAAAAATAGAGACTGCTGTGGTGGGCATGGTTTCGAGCATGTACCGTATTTACAGGGAATTGGAGTTTGGTTCCCAACACCCAACTCAGGCAGCTCACAACTGCCTGGAACTCCAGCTCCAGGGGATCCTATACCTTCTCTGGCCTCCATGGAAAACTACACTTAGGTATGCACAACCTCACACAGACACACCCATACACATAGTAAAAAAAACAAAAAACAAAAAACAAAACATAGAAATAGATTTTCCTCTCAATTCTGAATGTTGGAAGTCTGAGATGAAGGCGTGAATTGATTTATTCTGAGGCTCCCTCTCAACCTTGTAGACAGTCACCTCATATCTTCACACCGTCTTTCCTCAACATGCATCTATCTGTAACTTTAATGTTCCCTTTCAAAAAACACCGTATGACCTTATTTTGCTTTAGTGACCATAGAAGGTTCTGTCTTCAGATAGTTAGAATCTATGGTGTGTCAATATATTAATTTTAGTAGAGCACAGTTACTACTCCTTAGTAAGTTAGGTTTAATGACAATATACTTAAGTGGAGTAAAGCCTCCAAGACATTGCAGCCTCATATTATTACACAGTTCAGAGTATTTGTGTTGAGCACTAGATGTCAGGCATTGTATTCCAGGCCTTGTTACAAAGATGGTTGTGGTAGGTTGGATGTAATTGCCCCCATAATCTCATAGGGAGTAGCAGTATTAGGAGGTATGGCTTTCTTGGAATTGGTATGGCCTTGTGGAGTGGGTGTGTAATTGTGGGGTCAGGTTTTGAGGTTTCCTATGCTCAGGATGCTTCCCAGTGTCTCAGTCAACTTCCTGTAGCCTGCAAGATGTACAACCTCAGCTCCTTCTCCATCACCATGTCTGCCTGCATGTCTCCATGTCTCACCATGATGAAAATGGACAGAACCTCTGAATCACCCAATTAAATGTTTTATTTTATAATAGTTGCCATGGTCATGGTGCCTCCTCAAAACAATAGAACACTGACTGAGACAATGGTCAAAGCATGATTCTTGCTCTTGGGAAACTTGGTGATTGGATATAATGCATGTATGTATGTATGTATCTGTGCTAAATGTGTTGTTACATCATGTTATATGTATGTATATATAAAGTGTAGGATTTAATAATAGCACCCAGATTAAGAAGGCAAACCTCAGTTCCAGGTATGGCAAATTGCAACGTCTTATATGTTCACATGCAGTTCTCTATCCAACTGTTCAGTAGTGCAATGGCCTGGAAGTGGCAGCAGGACATACCAACCAACAATAAAATTTAAAATAAATTTTCTACTTTTTTTTCTATGCTCTTTTCAAGAGGTTCTCACAGCTCTGCATTTCTTATAGAATCTTTTCTTAGGGGAGGAGACTTTGTCTTACTTAGACAAGGTCACATATTTTTCTAATTAAATCTCGCATATACTTGCTATTCCTTGGATTTTCAACATCCAGTAATTATTTTCTAGACATTAAAAGTTGATAAACTTTATCTTTGCAAACACTCATAGTACTGAGAACATGTTCATTTTAAAAGTTCAGATAACATAGAAATTCCTTCAGGTAAAAGCAAACAGCTTCTCCACACTTTCCCTCACCTCTGTCCCCTTGCCATGTCTTTCTTTTTAAAATATCGTAATTATTGATTCCTTCTGAATTTCACATCATACACTCCAACCCTGCTCAATTCTATTCCCTCCATATCTGCCCATGACCTCTGCAGCATTCTCTTCCCTCGAATCCCCCAATTAATTAATTAATTAAGAACAAAACAAAATAAAACCCACCTGACTCCTGCATCTCTCCTGTCTCTCCAACGCATCATTGCAACAAATCATTGGTCTGGTTCAAGGCCTCTGGTACACCGTCATTACTGGACCCTCAGAGAAACTCCTCTTAGATATTCTGCTGCTGCTCCATTCATGGAGGCCCTGTGGCTACTGTTCAGCAGGACCACTCCCTTCAGGTCATAGATGATGTTGCTGTTAGGGTGGGCCAACCCAAGGCCCAGAATGTGGGCCTGAGTGGTAGCTGAGTCAGTCCCAGTTGCTAGGATAGCCCCCTCAGTCAAGGGGTGGAGCCAACTCTCCTATACCTATACCAATGCCAGGGCCAGCTCTCCCATGCCTATGCTGAGGGGTGGGGCCATCTCTCCCTAGTGGGGTGGGGAGCCCCACATCTTTCCAATGGTTGATGGGGCCAGCTCTCCTGCTGCAGTATTCAGCAAGGAACAGGGCCAGCTATACCATGCATGGCCAGTGAAGGTTGAGATCAACTTAGCATGACCCTTAGATTTCAATACACAAATTTCCTGTGGACACCTATGATAACATGCAGGGGAACCAATACCAACCCTGGTTGTGGTAGGACCACAGACTTAGACATGGTCCTCTGCAGCAGCCTGGGCCTAGATGTCATAATGGCCCCACTTGGTAGCAGAGGCCACTCAGGTTGTCATGACTCCAGTGTCAGCATGGCCATTGGACAACAATATGGCTCCAGGTGGCAGCCTAGACCCCTGACATTGGCATGGAATTTGATAGTAACAAGAATCTCAGTCATCTACGTAGACCTGGTTGCAGTAGGACAACGGACCCAAACATTGCCCTCAGCTGCAGCCTGAGACTACATGTCACCATGGCACCTCGTGGCAGCACCAGCCACTCAGATCTGGATGGCCTTGGCTTCAGCATGACCATCAGACACCAACATGACCTGAGGTGGTAGCCCAGGCCCCCGGTATTTGCATAGCCTTCAGTGGTAACAGAAGCCACAGGCATTAACAGAGATCCTGGCTGTGGTAGGGCCACAGACCTAGACATGGCCCTCAGCTACAGCCCAGGCCAAGGTATTACCATGGCCTCAGGTGGCAGCTACAGGCCATCTAGATTAGCATGGCCCCAGTGGCAATGTGACTCGCAGACACCAATGTGGACTCAGGTGGCTGATCAGACCCTGGACATCCTCAAAGCCTTCAGTGGTACTGAAGCCATGAGTATCAACATAGACCCTGGCTGCTATAGACATGGCCCTTGGCAGCAGCTCTGGCCCAGATGTCATTATGTCCCCAGGTGGCAGCACAGGCCACTCAGATTGGTATGGCCCGCAGATCCCAACTTAATCATAGGTGGTGGCCCAGACCCTGGGCATCCTTGTGACCTTTGGTGGCAACATGGGTAATGGGTACCAACACAGATTCCACTATGGTAGGATCATGGACACAGACATTGTCCTCAGCAGCAGCCCGGGCCCAAATGTCACCCTGGCTTCAGGTGGCAACTTATCAGTCTGTTCCTCATCGCCCTCACTTCTTCAGTTCTGCCTCTCTACATAGCACGTGAACCATCATGCTTCTCTTTCTCTGCCATTTCTCCAGACCATATATTTACTTATCATAATGCACTGGGCAGGCCTATGGTTGTCTTTGGTCAGCCTGTCTGACCGAAGGATGAGGCTGCCGGTGGGTGTCTTCAGTCAACCCTGACTGTGAGGTTGAAACTGCCTGAGGGTGTCTTTCACTCCCCGCCCCTGGGCTAGAGAGTCTGGGATTATCCTTGTTTTGACTGGTTAAAATAATTTTTCCATAGTCATAGAAGCATGTGCACAGAATTTGGGAAAATTTTTATTCTGCTATAAATAGAATGTTGTGCATCATAAAAGCCTAATCTTTCTTCCTCTGTAAGTGGATGATGGCTGGAATCTTAATGCCGAATCCTTCTACTGACAACTTATCTATAGGACTCTTGACTAAATATCCAGAAACCCAAGTGGATGGAGGACAATTAGTGGCTTCTAAAACAGTATGGCAGGCTGGGTCAATGGCTTGGTGGTTAATCCAGAGAACCTGGGTTGGATTCCCAGCACTAGCTTTTCCCTTTAATGATCACTTATGTCTTTAGCTCTACATAGTTTGAAGCTGGTTATGATACAATTTCAGAAGGTTCAGCGGCTGTGCTAGCCTCTGTTTGTATGTGCTCCCACATGTCCACATACAAACATGTACCAATGGAGAATAAGATCATAGCAAAGTTCTCAATCTTTTTTTTTTTTTTTTTTGGTTTTTCGAGATGGGGTTTCTCTATGTAGCTTTGGAGCCTATCCTGGCACTTGCTCTGGAGACCAGGCTGGCCTTGAACTCACAGAGATCCGTCTGCCTCTGCCTCCCGGGTGCTGGGATTAAGGTGTATGCCACCAACACCTGGCCAAAGTTCTCAATCTTTAAAGGAAGATTTCACGATGACATGGCAACAGCCAATGGGGAAGGAAGCCTGGAAGCATGAACACAGTTCCCCATGCTCTCTCTGCTTCAGCTCATTACCAGGCACAGTGGGCAAGCACAGTAGCCTGGGTGGAGGTCAGTGCTGTCCCTGGGAGCTGATGGCTCCCATCAGCTGGGGGAACTTATTTTTGTTCTAAGGACATCTGATCCAAGAATGAACAGTTCTTCCTCTTTTGGGGGCAGGAGTGAGAGATGTGGTCTCAGAGTGTAGGTGGGTGGGCTGTGCTCTCCCACTGCAGATGTGGACATACAGGCAAAAGGGGAGGAAGACACTTTTCAACAAATATATCTTGGAGCACTTGGATCTAAGTAACTGGAAAGTGGAAAATTAGTTTTAAAGTTACACTTATGTAGGATTTTGGAGTTTTGGCAACTCAGTTTGCCTCTGTCCCACACAGTTCTGTGATAGGTGATACTATAGTTCTTGCAGTAAAGCTTTGAAGGGACTTGGGTATGGACCCAAAGTTTATGAGTTCCTAATTTAGTTATTTTTCATGAGAACATGTCAAAATTAAAACCTATATTTATTTATTTGGGATGGTAATTTAAATACAATATTTGTTCCTTCACTTTCCTCCATCTGTACCCTTCCATGTACCCTTCTGTGCTCTCCTTCAAATTCATGACGCCTGTTTTCATTAATTGTTATTGTATGTATGTATGTATGTATGTATGTATGTATGTATGTATGTATGTATTTGTATATACATAGAATCGGTCCTCCCCTCCCTCCCTCCCTCCCTCCCTCCCTCCCTCCCTCCCTCCCTCCCTCCCTCCCTCCCTCCCTCCCTCCCTCCTTCCCTTCCTCCTTCTCTTCCTCCCTTACAGAAGCCTTTAATGTCTCTCATCCTCAGTTATGAGTTTGTAGTTACTGATACCACTGCAAAGGGGCTTCTGCCCACAGGAGCCCGAGGCACCATGGGTTATGGACGTCCACATGGTTTCTGGTGGCAGCCAAGATCATGGACATTAACCTGGTTCCTGGCAGCATGGACCACAGACCTCAACTTGCCCTCAGGCTGCAGCTTGGACCACGGTAGTCTTTCGAGGAAACTTAATCCAGAAAAACGAACCATTCTTCCTCTTGGATATATTCCTGTTTCTCAGAGGCAGGGTGCTCTCGTGGTTGGGCCGCCTGTCTGGCACGACCATCTTGTTTCCAGCCTTCTGGCAGCACCGTGACAGCAATGCTCTTCTCATTGCGTCAGAGAGAGCAGTTTGAGTAGCAGCAGCAACATGGCTCTTTGCCATAAGCCCGGCCCCAGCAGCACTGGTCTACTGGGTGGTGATGGGTGAGGCAGGCCAGTGGTGGCAGAGCCTCTTGGCAGCCTGAGAACCAGCCATACTCGGCACCCAAATGCTGCTTTGTCCTCAGGGCACGCTCCCACACTCACATGCTTGTTGAGGTTGCCACCATATCTGTATCTCCACTCCATTCTGCCATCTTTTTTTTTTTTTTTTTTTTTTTTTTTGCAAGTCCATGAAAGCACTTTTAAAAAACGTCTTCTCATAAAACCGGCCTCTTTTTAGTTGTGCCAGAGACACTTCACTCTCTGCAGGTTCATCCTCTGCCGCCATGTCTCTGTGGATCTCTCAGGCTACTTTCAGTGACCCCGAGGCCCCAGCGGGGCTGGTGGCCTTTACCATTTTGTCAGATCTGGGTTTTAAAATCACGTCTACACTGTCCTCCAAATCAGCCAGAACAGACTTGTGTCATTTGTAACTGAAGCTGAGTGGGGGATTAATAAGCCAACAATTTTCAGAGGACATAGTCATAGATAATGGAACTGAGCTGTGGAGATGAATCACATGAGCTTATTTATCAGTGATTGCAAGACTTCATGTAGGGGTATGAAGGAAGGGGTAAACCCTTTAGAGTTCTTCATAGAGGAACTGGAGCCAGCCTGGGGGTAACTGAAATTTACTGTAAGAAAGTGAAACTTGCTGTCGATGGTATCGTGGGTTTGTGCAGCATGCGAAGCAATGCTGAGTGGACTGCAGCAAAGGTCTCAGAGGCTGTTTGTGGAACAAACCGCACATCTTCTATAGGAATGTCAGGTGCCACACCTTGAGTCATGAGTCAAGATGCCCACTCACTGGAGTGCGAATGGCAAGGGAAGCTGCTTGGCTAGCCAGGTGTGATGGAGCTAGGAAGGTAGATGGTAATCAAATCACGGACTGCTTTATAGGTCATACCAAGTACTCCTAAAGTTTTGCCTGCTCTGACTCTAGATAGGTCTTTTCTCACCTATAGACAGCAAGGAAACAAGAGAGGGGAAGTGTGTACTCCTTGACAGTGCTTTCTTCTGATGGCCCAGGGCTCATGATGGGAAGGTTGTCTGCCAACGCTCTCTCTTACATAAGAATGCTGGAAGGGATTCTTGGGGGACGCATGTAATTTCAAGAGGTGTCTGGGATTACATTGGGATCCACAGGATATGCATTAGAGAATGAAGGGGTTGGGTTGTGCTCAGTTTTAAGAATGACATTTCTAAAGATATATATATATATATATATATATATATATATATATATATATATTTAATTTTATGTTCACACACGAACTTAACAGCATCAGTGGCTGCCTTCAGAGTACTGTACCAGACAGGGTCCATCAACATTTAATTGTGGCTGGGGGAAGGCTCCTTCTTGCTGAGAGCTACAGGAAATTAGTGGTTGTCTAGGTAGGGGAGTCATATTCCTTAGTGGTATTGCCACTGGCAATTTGCTCTTACTCAATTAAATTATTTCCCACCACTGTTTGATTCTCAGAACTCACCTGGTGGTTCACAAATATCCATAATCCATAGTGCCAGGAGACCCTATACCTACACAGAAATACATAGAGATAAATTTAAGTAATTAAAAAACTCAGTGGCTTGTGTGTGGTATATGTGTGTGTGGGGTGAGCACACACATGCACACATATGTGCACACACATGCTCATGTACATACATGCACAAGATATGAAAATTGTGGGGAGTCTTCTTGGAAAGAAGGGGTTGATGGGAAGAAGACGAAAAGATAGGATAATGGGGAAATATGATGAAATTATATATGCATGTGAAATTGTTAAAAGAATAAAAATTTTAAAGTGTCAAACCCTCCAAAGCCAAACAAATATACTGCTATATATTGAAGAATGGAGTGCGGTACAAGCACTGGTGCCTTTGAATAATTGTTGGTGTCTCAATAAATGCGAGAAAACCAGCAAACAGACACAAGCTCTTTAATGCGGATCACAAGGGGTCAGGACTAGTTTGAAAACAGATGGTTTATTAGGAAGTACTCACGAGACGGAGTCAGTCCTGTACAGCAAGGCGGGAGAGAGAAAAAAGAGCCGCATGCTTTCGTCTCTGGTATTTAAAACCTTGCTATGTCACTCTGACCACACCCAAGTGTGTATGGTCAGTGTCACCTGTGCCAGCCCCCAAGCGGGCGTGGTTAGCATTTCCCTCTACAGCTCTTTCTTCTTGCAGGCTTTGAGGACTGGGTTTTACAGACCCAGGCTTCAGGGGACTACAACAGTGGTATGATATATCTTATGAATATGGCACCAAGCCCATAAGGCATGCTTACTTGGCCAGAGTTGCACAAATACTGAAAAGAAGAGTCACATGTCTCTCATTACTTTGACACACATGCTTCTCAATGAGAGTGATACACATCTCTGTTTAAATGGCATAAATTGGTGGTTTAGCCAGTATATTTGTATCTTCTAGAAAGTTGATCTGGAGTACCCAGATGTACTCTTGTCACTTGGAATGTTGAGGCAGTGAGGTTGTGAGTTTGAGAGGAGTCTGCTTTATCAAAGGAGTCTGTGGCCAGCCTGAGCTTTGTGTAGACACCCCAACTAAAAACTAAAACCAAACACAACAAAAAAAGGCCTGGGGATGGAGCTCAAAGGCAGAGTAATTTTCTTGAGCTAATGAACCTATGTTTCTCCTCTACTAGAGCAAAAAAAGTGGACCTGCATATCTAAAAAGCACAAAATTAAAATTTCCTGACTGCTGCATGCATATTTAACAAACTAATTTAAAGTCACCAACAGAAGGCATGTGGTGTGTGTGTGTGTGGGGGGGGGTTTGTGTGTGTGTGCAGTGAACTTTATTGATGGTATTCAAGAGAGTAGGGCTCCCTAAGCCCCTTCTTATTCTGGGGGTCTTGGATGTGAGGAAGATGATTAGTGCGGAGGTTGTTGGACAGGGACTGCTCAGCATCCAGGGCCTCTCTCTTGCTCGAGCCCTTGATGGGGATGGATGGTCCAGGGTGGACTTCTTACTCCTTGGAGGCCATGTAGGCCCTGAGGTCCACCATCCTCTTGCTGTAGCAGAATTCATTGTGATACCAGGAAATGAACTTTACAAAGTTGTCATTGAGAGCAATGCCAGCCCCAGTATCAAAGGTGGAGGAGTGGGAGTGACTGTTGAAGTAGCAGGAGATAACCTGGTCCTCAGTGTAGCCCAGCATGCCCTTCAGTGGGCCCTTGGTTGCCAGCTTCACCACCTTCTTGATGTCTTCATACTTGGCAGGTTTATCCAGGTAACATGTCAGATCCATGACGGACACATTGGGGGTAGGAACAAGGAAGGCCATGCCAGTCAGCTTCCTGTTCAGCTTTGGGATGACCTTGCCCACAGCAGTAGCAACACCAGTGGATGTAGCAATGATGTTCTGGGCAGCCCCATGGCCATCATGCCACAGCTTCCCAGAGGAGCCATCCACAATCTTCTGGGAGGCAGTGATGGCGAGGACTGTGGTCATGAGTCCTTCCACAATGCCAAAGTTGTCATTAATGACCTTGGCCAGGGGGGCTAAGCAGTCAGTGGTGCAGGACGCATTGCTGACAATTTTGAGGCAGTTGTCATACTTGTTTTGGTTCACACCCATTACAAACATGGGGTCATCAGCAGAAGGGGCAGAGATGATGAACCCTTGGCTCCACCCTTCAAGTAGGCCCCAGTCTTCTCCATGGTGGTGAAGATGATAGTAAACTCCACAACATACTCCATGCCAGCTCACTTTATTTGATGTTGGCAGGATCTCTCTCCTGGAAGACGGTGATGGCCTTCCTGTTGATGACAAGCTTCCCATTCTCAGCCTTTGAACTTACATTGGGTAGAGTCATACTGGAACATGTAGACCATGTAGTTGAGGTCAATGAAGGAGTCATTGTTGGCAACAATGTCCTCTTTGCCAGAAGTGAAGGCAGCCCTAACAAACCAGGCATCCAATACGGCCAAATCCGTTCACTCCAACCTTCCCCATTTTGTCTCAGGAACGAGGCTGGCACTGCCCAAATAGATGCAGCTGTCTCTGGAACAGGAAGGGGCAGAGAGCTGCATGTGATGTTTTTTAAGAATTCTCCATAACTTTGTATTTATTTTGTATAACATCATGAATGCATGACATAAGTTACTATGAGGGTAGGGGCCTTCTCTGGGTCTGTGAACACAGAAGAATTGCAAGACATTCAGAAAAGAAGTTAGTGCTCTGAAGTGCATTAATTAATACTTTTGACTACCCTGACCAGCAAAGATCCTGAGAGAGATATGGCCCAATTTCAAATCCAATTAAAATGGTATCCATTACCAAATTAACCCATGTACACTCAAATCTTGATATAAAATGACATGGTCTCAAGACACTCTTCAATTAATCAAACATGCAGAAATATGTCAAAGCAATTATTAATCCACCTATTCTGGTGTTATATATAAAAATCTTCAAGCTCCTTATATATTTGAAGTCTTATAGTCTGCTTCAATTCTTCTGTACTTCACTTAACAGAAAACACCAAATGATATTCTACCATATGCTTGTTTAAATGCAGTGGAAAATGTTCTTTTCCAAGCATATGGTGATATAATTAGGTGTCTCTGAATATAGCAAGGTTGAAAAGGAAACACCATGAACTAAATTGAAGGGATTTGAAAATGCACATGTATCTATATACTACATTTTCTTTGGGTTATCCAGGTCCTAAGTTCTTAGGGATGAGGAATATCTGCTGTCACCCACCACACATCCCAGGACCACTTCTCCTTCCCCTCTGTGTACACCTCTGAGACTCATGTGCCCAGCCTCTCTTGGAGGAGTGCTGGCACGACTCCAACTCCACCGGTGTTTGTGTAATGATCTAGAGCAGACAGTCTGCTCTTATTCACCCATTAGCTACCTTGCTTCATATCACCCATAGGATGGTTGTCTGTTGGTTGTCAAAGGCATTCAGTGACATTTCTTCTTGCTTTGGTGTATTCAATGTTTAAAGAGAAAAAAAGAGGAAAATATATCATGTATGATGATAAGGATCTTGGTTATTGCATTGCTATTGGGTGCAGTGGTGGGTACCCATCTGTAATTCTTTCTTTCAGGAGTGTAGTCCACGAAGGATGATCTCATCACAAGCAATTGAAAATATGTATTGAATCCTAAAATATAAAGCATTTTGGTTTTAGGTTTAGGTTTTCATGACACTGTACACTGTTTTATTCAGTTATTTACAATATCAATTTACCTGTAGATTAAAGACAGCGTGACTTGTCATGTTGTATATTGAAAAATAAGCCTTTTATTTGAGGACATCAGCTCCTTATATTTCATTGATAACCTGTCTCAATGTTATTTTGATGTTTCTGATTTCAAGCAATATGTGTTTATTATCTTATGCATATGTTGTTTTCAGCCAAATTGACTGTTAATTGGTATGATAAGTTTCCCTAATTTTAAATATTGTTTTTCTAATTCCTAAAGAGAATACATTTAACAGATTCACAAGTCTGACCATCAGCAAACGTGGGTTCTACAGCAATATCCACACACGATAGATGCTGACAAGAGCACTGGCTTGTGATCCTTCTACGGCTTATTTGTCTGGCTTCTTATGTGACATTTTCTTTTGCTGAAAATCAAGGAAACAAATCGTTATCTCTAGCTTTCCCAGCACAGTTACTTTCTAATCAACTTGTTTTTGTTTTCACCTTTTGTCAGGGGAATACAGACTCTCCAGGAGAATGCTGTAATGAACCAAATTCCATTCCCCAGTGCAACAGTTTGCAAAGTTTAGTATGTATTAGACTCGCTTGGAGACCTGTTGGATTGCAGAGTGCTGGGTCCCATTTTCATAAATTTTGACTCTGTAGGCTCGGGCAGCATAGGGCTGGGAATCTGCATACCCGATGAACTATTGAGTGATGAAAATGTTGTTAGTCTTCAATTATGTTTGAAAACCTCATTGACTGTCATATAGACAGTGATTGGCTCTCCTACCTCCTAGGAGAGGTAGTGAGCATTCTATTTGAGAAAAGTTCAACCAGCTCTCTGTTGCCCATCCTCTGTTTTCTCTTTTCCTACAAGGCTTTTGGTCACTGATGCTTCCCTTATATATTTTTCCACCAATGCTGAAGATGTGAGGCCCCACACCTCACACTATCATTTCCTGCTGATGGAAGGACCAGCCTTCAGCAGCTCAGGAACTGACACACACACACACACACACACACCTCCAACAACTCAGGGTCTCACCTAGGGGGCTGATGAATGGCAACCTTCAGCAGGTCAGAGAAACTGAAGAGGTTTAGTTAGAAACTTTAGAAAACTTAGTTCTTCATTTTGTTATTCTTTCTGTTGCTTGTTCTATTCTCTTTTTGTTCTGTTCTTCTACCCTGATATTTTCCTTCAATGTTTCCTGTTGACTTCCTTCTCACTATATCCTGGTGACTTCCTTCACCACCACTTCCTGATGTCTTCCTTCTCTCTTATTTAATTTCCCCCTTACAGCTTATGTACCTCAGCAAAGTCTCTCAAGCAATATAAAAGCTACAGTGTGCTTATATTCTATTTTTAAGTGAAAGATTATAATGAAATACAAATAAAAAATCATGTTTCTCATTTCCCTTACATGACTAGACATGCTACATTACAGGTGAAAAACGTATTATCTCCAAGAACCCACATACATTCATGTCCAAGCAACGTGTTATAGATTAACATAATGAAACAAGCATAGTATTTTTCTCAGCCAGTTCTTTTACTGGCAGGCTATATTTTGTGGCTAGAAAGAAAGGATCAATCATTTTATTGTTTATTTCAAAAGGTAATCTTATAAAAATTATTAAAAGAATCACAAATCTAAACTTTAATATGTGAAAAACAGTCATTTGTGCTTTAAGTCCTTAGTGTGCATACCCACTCATCAACACATCAACATTTTTTTTGTTTTGTTTTGTTTTTAAATCATATCAGGAAGCTGAGGGCAGAAATGAGTCATTACCTTTGGTCACTAAGCCATCCTAGCAAGAAAGGCACATCAACCAGCAACAGCCAGGCTGCCATTGTTCCTGTTCCCTGACCACAATGAGTCCATTGCTCAAGTATTAAGTGTGCCTTTTTAAACTTTAAATTGTTCACCAAGATTTTCTACCTCAAAGCCATTAACAAAAACATCTTAACCTAACCTGAAGTCATTATTTAAAGCTTTGTTTTATTTATTATGCACACTGAAACCTGTGAACACATCTCCTAACATAAGATTAAAAGACTAAGTCACTGTCTATACAGCTCTTCAAGAGAAGTGTATAAGTCCTAGATGCATGATTTTTAAAAATTTAATTATATGTTTTACATACTAATCCCAGTTCCCCCTCCCCCCCTCTTCCCACTTCCCATACCTTCCCCTCATCTCATCCCCCATCTGCTCCTCGGAGAGGTGAGGCCTCTCATGAGGAGTCAACAAATTCTGTTCCAGTATGATACTTTTTTGTTCCTATTTTCTACGCTCATTCATTAGGGGCTGAGGTAACATTTAATTTTCCCACTAAACTAACCTCTATCATAATCCCTTACTATCTTTGTTAAAAATCCTTAACCATCACATTTCTATTTAAACTAGCACTTGCATTGTGTATAATCATTACTTCACTTAAACAGCACAGCTTACAAGGAAATCATCTTCATAAAATCCACAGATAAAAATGGGCAGTAGAACAGTATTTCCATGAGATAATCACACTACATTCAAGGCAGTGGGATTTCCCCAAGTCCATTCATACATACCAGATACCAAAGAAAAACATCAGCACAAAACATATAAAGGTACAACAGTAGCAAGGGATGTTATGGAATTGAAGCCCTTGAGGCCTTGCCCATCTGAGATTCACCCATCAGTGCTTTGCTTCCCAGTGGACTGAACTACTGAAGTTCAGTGGCCACCTGCTGCTCCTCTGACATGGCCATGGGCATTTTCCCTTGCTGGCTTTTGTTTTAAGGCCAAGGCTCAGAAGAGTATGATTTTATTCTCAAGGAAACCTTCTTGAGAACCAACCAAGGAAGAATTCCTTGGGCCAAGCAAAGAATACATAGTTTGGGTTCATTTAGGTTTATGTCTCATTTGAAAATTATTGTCCATCTGATATTTTATCTCTGAAAGATAAGTAGTCATTTTGTTCTTTAAACTGGTATGTTGAGTAAGTCTGACTTGAGAGGCAGACAGGTTAAATCCTGATTTTATGCATTGTTGGGCTGTGTGAACTTGTACCTACCAATTAAGCAGGGTGGGCCTTAGTCTCCCCATTTGGAATGTAGGAATGAAACTTCCTCATTTGTAAGGTGCATGAAACAACAATAGGGCATTTGTGGTGATAATTTAGAGCAGGATGCTCTTGATGGTTGGAAACTTCCTACAGTGGTAAGAGCTTTACTGAAAATACTAAACTTCAGAAATATCAAGGGCCATACATAACCTTCTTTTTAAATGAACCTTTGGAAGAATGACAGAATCTCATATTTGGAAGACTGGTCCATATCATTCCTTCAGGATTTGTTCACTAAATATTTATGCAACAGGTGCTACACATTCTTGGATTTGTGGCCTCCAATATGGAGCTATAGATCCTTTGGATAAATACTGGCTGTGTCTGGCTGTTCATTACTTCAGACACATCCTTGTGAATTCTAATTTCCGATGACTCTGAAGGTCCTATACCAACCCCATGGTTTATGGTCTGCATCTTATTTGTGCTGAGTATCCTACTCTACCCTTTCCTTTTGGAGGTCATAAATTAGAGCAGAGAACAATGAGCATTAAAATTTGACTGAAACAAGAAGTATGCATGAAGGGTGTGAACTCAGGAGTGTAGAGATCACTGGGCTGTCTGTATGTCAAAATTGGTCAAATGTCTGTTCATCAGGAGATGACATTTCCTAGTTTGGAACCATTAGTGAGCCTCAGGTTAGGCCAATGGGTTGAAGTGACAAATAATGGGTAGAAGTTATGAGCTCTATTTTTATAAGAATTAAGAAAAAAACAGTTCTTGACTTCTGTCAGTGATGAACAGCAATGCGGAAGTGTAAACCAAATAATCTCTTTCCTCCTCCCCAAAGAAAATGGGGTTGGAGAGATGACTTAGCTGTTAAGAGCACTGGTGGCTTTCCCAGAGGACATGGGTTCAATTCCCGGCAACCACAACTGCATATAAGTCTGACTCCAGGGATTACACACTTTCACATATGCAGGCAAAACATCAATGTGTATACATAAAAATAAATAAAGTTGGGCGATAGTGGTACACACCTTTAATACCAGCACTTGGGAGGCAGAGGCAGGTGGATCTCTGTGTTTGAGGCCAGCCTAGTCTACAGAGTGAGTTCCAGGACAGCCAGAGTTACACAGAGAAACCATGTCTTGAAAAACAAGACAACAACAACAAAACAAAACAAAAAAATTAAACGTCCTTTTTGCTTCCTTCTCTCCTTGCTATCATGACAAGTGCAGTGAATTTTGTTGATTCCACAGATAAGGATAGCCCTTGGCTAGGATAAGGAACAACACAAAGAGACTGTTCCAGGATAGCTTTTTTTTTTTTTTTTTTTTTTTGGACTCAGAAACTTTTCCAGTCTTGAAGTGCTCACCTTTGCTTTGCTAATAATGGAAGACTTCTGTTTTATTTCTATGTCTATGTTTAGTAAGTTTTTGTCAGTGATTTATCTGATACCTCCCCAATAGCATTTCCTTCTGTAGGTAGACAGTCTCACCTTAGTTGGTCACTTGGTATCCACTGAGTTCTAGACACTCCCTGTAACTAGGAAGGACAGGGTAGGCCGACAAATAAAAACAGATATTCATGATAACATATGCAAAAGGAGAGAGATACTGCTTGAAAACCCTAGCTTCTAACAGTGACTTAATTCTAACTACTCCTAAGGATTAAAAATAATTACTTTAGTAGGTAGCTTTCTGTTACATACTACCACATACAAACTTAGTGGCATAAAACAACAACAATAAAACAAACCAGGGCTCATAGTCTTGATCTCATGACTTTGGGGATAAACTGAATTCAGCTAGGTGTTTTGTACCTGAAACCTCTCTGTATGCAGTGGTAGTGAGATGGAACAGGGACATGCGTGGACCATATCTATGTCATTCCTGCTTCTGTGCAGACGTGGAAGTTGTTATAGACTTAGCTAGGGATGTTGGCTCAAAACTGTAGTCTTTTCAGTGAGGTTGTCAGTTTTCTTTAATTGCAGAAAGTAGTTTATTCACTTTTTAAAGAGATTTATTTTGATTTTATGTGTATGGGTGTTTTGCCTGCATATATGTTTGTATACTCCTTGTATGTCTTGTGCTTACAGAGACCAAAAGAGGGTTCTGGATGCCCTAGAACTGGAGTTGCAGATAATTGTGAGCCTTGTGTGGGTATTGGGATTTGAACCCTCATCCTCTGGAAGAGCATCCAGTGCTCTTAAACCACTGAGCCATATCACAAGCCCCTGCGCTGATTTTCATAAACTGTCTTCTGGAGTCATGTCATTTAATAATTGTCATGATTGGAGGCCTGCTTACAGTGCAATGAGTGTGGGTAGTGTATTTTCTTGTGGAGAAGCATCAGGGACATCAGAAGCAGATCTGGGATGTGAGCTTCTTCCTTCTTTTCTTCCCTCCTTCCATTCACCATTCCTTTCCCTCTTCATTTTCAAAAAGTCATCTATTAATTTAGTAGATTATTAACTTCCACAATTTCAGAAGCCCATAGGAAAGCTCTCTCCATCTTACTGTACCTGCTTATCAGATGTATGTTTTCATCACCCTGTTGTCAAGCAGAATCTCTCACTACCCACCCTTTGCCCAGGACAACACTCACCCTGACTGTGTATAGAATAGAAGGGATATGCTGTCACCTTCCCTTTTTCAAGGTCTCATTCCAAAAGTTCAGGATGTTGTTATTGAAATCAGGCACAGTTTTGGGTGAAATTCCTTCAATGATGTTTCTTGGGTGCATGTCCCTGAACCCTGTTCCTTTCTATTTGAAGACCTGTAAACTAAACAAATGGATAGCAGGAAGTTCTTGATGCTCCAGTACTCAATGGTAAGACAATTCTTGACAAAGACACAAAATGCTTCGGTCACAAGCCATAGGAAAGAAAATCATCAGAATTGGACCAGAAACCTCCTCCTTGGTGACTGGTCTTCACAGAGCCAGAAAGCACTATGTGAGCCTTCTGGGGAAGAATTGTCATACTCAGTGATGGATCGTTTGGAAAATACTGATAGGTTATTAAAGGTGAGGCCTCTGTTGCAATAGTGGCACGTCTGTTATGGGGTAGTGCAATGGCTATTCTTGGTTGTCAATTGAATACATCTGTAATCCAGAAATGGAGAGCACACCTGTGAGGGATTTTTTTCTTTTTCTTTTTCTTTTTCTTTTTCTTTTTCTTTTTCTTTTTCTTTCTTTCTTTTTCTTTTTTTTTTTCTTTTTTTTTTTTTTGCTTGATTTGAAGTGGATGGATCCACTTGTAGTCTGGAAGTTTGAGGTAGGAAGACACATACATGCCTCTGGTCAGATTCCTGAGGTGGGAAGAATTACCTTTGATCTGGGCCACATCTTCTGTTGGAAGTCTGCATAAGGACATGGAAGACAAGTTTTTGCTATTTGCCTGCTTGCTCTTGACTTGCTAGTGAGTCCATTCCTTCACTGGCATTAAAGCCTATTCCTTTGAAATTCCAGCATCTACTGAAGACCAGCTGAGACATCCAGCTTTGTGGACTGAGCAACTACTGGATTCCTGGACTTTCTATTCATAAGCATCCATTGTTGGATTAGCTGAACTATAGGCTGTAAGTCATTCTAAGAAATACCTTTATCTCTCTCTCTCCCTATGGATTCATTCTATAAGTCCTGTTTCTCTAGAGAACCCTGACCAATACAACCTGATTAGGTTTGATGTCTGATCCATTGGAAAGGATTCACATAAGAAAAATTAGAGAAATAGTTTTCCTTAGGGATGAGCATACCGGTTGTTTATCCAATACCAAATGGTCAGTTCTGCAGACATATACCTACAAGTAACAAGTAACATTATTTACACACACACACACACACACACACACACACACACACACACACAGAGAGAGAGAGAGAGAGAGAGAGAGAGAGAGAGAGAGATAAAGAGAGAGAGAGAGCACCTGTACCACCACCAACAAAATAGCTAAAGAAAAGAAAATAAAGATATGAATTTGAAAGGGGGATTACATGGAAGTGTTTTCTTTTTGGGGGGAAGAAGGGGAAATGATATAATATTATAATCTCAAAAATACAAAAAAAAAAAAATCCCATAGCTAGGGAAATCACAGACAGTAGGGAAAGCAGTTGCTATTGTTTTTGCTAAATGGACATGATAAGCCCAACAAATCACCCTCTAAATTATATTTATACCATACATTAGCACTGCTATCAAGTTTGGTCAGAGAATCTTCTCTTTACAGTCTACTACAGAGACTGTCAACTGGTCAAAGTACTAGGGACAAATGACTACTGAATGTTTAGCTAAAATCACCCCCTGCAAGGCTCAGGGAATACCGTGGAAGAAGGAGCAGAAAGAATATAATGGCTGGAGGAAGGACATGAGAAAGGTGTGGGCTGCTGACTTCTGGGCAAAATATATCATGAACCCCCAGAAGCTGCACAACATCTGCACATGACTGGACCCACAACATCCACTCACGGAAGGAAGAGGGCCTCACTGAGAAGAGGAAGGGGATTAGCAGGAGTTTGAAGGGGGGATAGAGAGAGTATCTGGGAGAGAGGGATGATTGAAATACATTATGGACTTGTATGAAAATATAATAACAACAGTGGTACAGCACACAAAGGGGAAAATCAAGGACACTGCCGTCATTGATGACAACGTGTCTCTCAGTCCTAGATGAAGGAAGAATCAAGCCCTCCTGACAGGGAGGTGCTCATTAAGGCTCTTGGATTCACTCCCTGGGCTCTCATTCTACACTTAGAGTTCTTCATACTCCAAGGACTCCTGGTCTTGCAATTCATCCACTCTTCTTTTTGTCTACACAAAGGTGGAACATCAGAGCCATCTCTTTTATTTTCTATTTATCTGATATTTTAAATCTAAGACGCCAATGGTTTTGCCAGAATTCATGCTCCAAATTATTTTAAGCTTGCCCTAGATTGCAGTTTTCTAGTGCTGGAATGCACTTATGATGCTGAGTCCACCACTCATAATAGAGTTAAAATAATCCTACTTCTTATGGAAGCCATAGTTGTTGTAACATCACAGAGCAATGTGTTACTTGTGTGACTGTGGTAATGACAGTGAGGATAATCCTACTGTTCTGCCAGTGGTATAAAAGTTTAATGAATAAGAATTGCACAATTTTTGATGTTGGATAATGACAAAGTACTCTCACTTTATTTATGAACATTTTCCCTCTACTTATAATAATGAGCTTGCTGTAAACAAGCATGATGTGTTATGTAATCACAATCCTCATACTGCATATGTTTTTCTTTTGACTTCCTTGGGATTAAACTCAGGATTTCACATACACTAAGTAGGTACTATATCATGGAGCTATAGCACCTGCCCCACATCTCTTAATTAAATCATGTTTTCTCTAATTGACTTAGAGGATCAAGTGCTGTTCACCACAGTCTTAGGAGCATTAGGCTGTATTATCTATACCATGTAGACTAGACATGCAGAAAGCTTCATCATCTAGTTTTAGCTTATGCTTCTGTTTGCATGGGGGTGAAATTAACTCATGATAAAATCAGCTAATAACACAGTTTTCAGACCATATCCCCACAGATGAGCAACACAAAAGTGTAATTTTCCTACCGGATTACTCATCTGTGTTTTAATATTACATTATAGGACTGAGACTCATGTGAAAGGTTCAGGCATTATGCTGGCCTGCCCCTGTTACCTGGTGGAACAGGCAGTACCCTGGTCAGCCCAAGGTTCCATGGGAACTAAGTCTGCACCCAGGTGCAGAGGACCCCTTTAAAAGACAAGTCCCTGCCCATTTACGCTCTCTGTTCCCTCTCTCTGTTTCCCCGCTCTGCTTTGTCTTTGCTTTCTCTCTTCTCTGTCTCCCACCTATGCTCTCTCTGCCTCTCTATGGCGACCGACCATGGCAGTCAGCCATTTACCCCTGTTCCTCTTCTTAGTCTCCCCATTCTGCCGGGCCTTATAGTAAACTTTAAATGATGGTAAACATTTAAGGTCATAAAGGTCTAATTTAACTATACTTAAAATATAAGCTAAGTCTATACAATTTAAATTTAACTCATGTATCTATAAATGATGATGAAAATTTAAAAACATAATGGTCTATTTCAAATTAACAAAGTATTTATACCACTCAGTCTATCCTATAAGCCGTTTACAAAGGTAAAGCTTTTATTACAAAAAAGGGATTTTTCTCTAACTAAAGGCAAACTTTTAACTGCTGAGATACTAAACAGATAGCCCTCAAATGCTCAGAGATCTAGAGAATATGGCATTTAAAATGTTTTGTTAAAAAGCTTTTTATAACAGAGAGATAGGCCAGCTGCTGGCCCCACCCCATTTCCTCCAAGAAGACTGATTGGCACTGAAGAAACTTCATCTGGAGTCAGTGACAATGCTGGCCACTGGGCAACCCTGCCCTTCACCTCAACTGCTACAAAAGTATTCCAGACCTTGGACAAGAGGACAACGGAATGACTTTCCCGGCGTTGCTTGGGCCAACGGTAGGTGAGTCTTCCTATAGTCTAATCTACAGGTCACATGCTATCAGCAAGAAGGCAGGTGTCCTGCAGCCCACTACTATGGATGGAGGACCTTGGGGGTGGCTGTCCATGCAGCCTGCTGGTAAGTCTCTGTTATTCTTTAATCATTGATTCAGGTAAAATCTTATCCTTCTTAAGAACTCTGATGCTTTTGACAACTGGTAGTCTTGCCAGCTTAAAGCAAAATAGATCCCAGTAACAGGTATTTTAGGGTTTATCTATGTGAATATAAGGAAGTCTAAGATGTATGAAGGTCTGAGAATGTAGTTATGAAGGCCTGAGGATAAAAAGGCTTAAGTGATGATAAAATAAGTTGAGACATTAAAAAGAATGAAAAATGTTCCTGATTTCTCTATTTCTCATGCTACTGTTCATAGTAAAGTTCAACAATACCACTATAGGATCATAACTACAAGGTCAAGATTAAGATGCTTTTCATTGTCAAAAAAAATCTATTTTAAAATGGTAATACTTTCAGCCAAGTTGTTTCTAACATGAATATGCTTCTAACGTGTCTAATACTTATGTTTCTGCAAACTCTAAGGATTCTTGTAAGTTCCAGGGAGCTGAATTGGATCCAAACAAACAGGTCAGATTCACTCCAGTTATTCAATCTTTCCCTGGTCCCAGGACTCCCTTCCCTCATGTTAGGACTCCTCGGGAACCCCTCCCTCATCTTACAATCTTCCCCTCAAGTGACAAGACCTAAGAAAAAAATTTTTTTCTAAACTCAACCTTGTCTTCTGCTCTGCCAACATCTTGCCAGGTCTAAGAGGCACCAGGGAGTTCCAAACAGCCTGGACTGCAATGAAACAACCAGCTACCCCAGGACATGGCAGCACCCCAACCTTCTCGGGTCTCCCAAAGATGGTCAATGCCCCCCACGTCAGTAGGAAGCAGTCTTGAGAATTCGATGCCCTTATTCCTTAACCTGCCATGTCTAACACCCCACCTTTTAAATAATAAGTAGAGGTGGGAATGAAAGGTTCAGGCATTATGCTGGCCTGCCCCTGTTACCTGGTGGAACAGGCAGTACCCTGGTCAGCCCAAGGTTCCATGGGAACTAAGTCTGCACCCAGGTGCAGAGGACCCCTTTAAAAGACAAGTCCCTGCCCATTTACGCTCTCTGTTCCCTCTCTCTGTTTCCCCGCTCTGCTTTGTCTTTGCTTTCTCTCTACTCTGTCTCCTACCTATGCTCTCTCTGCCTCTCTATGGCGACGGGCCATGGCGGTCAGCCACTTACCCCTGTTCCTCTTCTTAGTCTCCCCATTCTGCCGGGTCTTATAATAAACTTATAGTCAATATGTCTCATGTCCCAGCATTTCTCTTTTCTTCTTTTTAAACAAAACAATAACATCATGCACCCTCCTATTTCTTCATTTGAAGCCCTTCTCAAACTTGGTTCCGCATGAGACTATTGGGTACTCATCTTTAAGATTCTTTCAGTGCAGTTGTTCAAAGAGCATTCTTCTTCTTCCTGAGGAGCTTTTGGTGTGACTGAAGACTTGTAGATGCTGCTACTTCACATCTTTCCAAAGAGATTAGCATCTCTTCACTCTGCTGCATTTTACAGTCCTTTTCCTGAGAGTGAATGGGTTTCTTCCCTGTCCAGATTTACATTTTGAATCCTTTATTGTTTAAAGAGCCCAAAAAGTTGAGGAGCAGGATGGGGAGGTGAGGTTTGGGGTGGGAAGAGCTGCAGGGGGGAAATGATCTCAATATGATATTTGCATATGAAATTCTCAAAATCCAAAAAAGTTTAAAACAAAACAACAATAGAAATGGTAACGGCTTCACTACGGTATGAATATGTTACTAAGACCCACTGAATTAGGTAAATGGGAAAATTGCATGCTATGTGATTTTTTTTTTTTTATCACAGAGGTTTTATTAAAAAGAGAAAAAGCTGGGTGTGAGAAGTCTCTCTGTCTTCACACTTAGCAAGTTTTGGCTGCTGTATATTTAGCAGCCTATTCTTTAGCTAGTTTCTTGCCTCTGGCTTTTTATCACAAGCAGTGAGAAGCAGGAGCCAGTTCAATGATCTGCCTAAATCTCAGCTAGAGTTTCATTAGCTTTTTCTTTCTCTTTGCTACAGTGCTATAGCCTATAGTGTTGCTAATTTCACACCTCTCTACCTAGGTGTCCCTTGTTTTCTTGTCTCCCTTAACATTTTCCTTAATGTCATGGAGTGTTGTCTGTCACCCCTTAGGCACCCTCATCCTCTGCTGATACTTTCCTGGAAGCTCATTAAGCTATTTTAGTAGACTCCTCAATATGTCCCCTCTTTTGGTTATTTCCCCGTCCCAAGGGTAGTGACACACCCGAGGATTTATTTATACAGCACCATTCCTCTTCCAGATGCCAGAACCTTCCTTTCACCATTGCACCCTAAGGAGTATTGCCAGAGTCTGTCCTGAAGTCTTGTTTGGTCCACAGATGCCATGTCCACAGCCAGTATTTACTCTCAAGAAACAAATAGTCCCAAGGTACAACATGCTAGTCTCAGTAGGCAGTTCTCACTTGAACCAGAGCTGTGATGGCCAACAAAAAAGCAATCCCATTGTTGTTGCTGTTTGTTTACCTTTAGCTTCAGCCTCTTTATTTAGTGTAACACCCTCTGACACCCTGCTGTTAGAATCTAGTCATACTAGTAAATTAGTTTAAATGGCACTATTCTATAATGCTTTGCTAAGATAACGTTTGAATTTTTTATTCTCATTCTCTCTAACTTACTTTTCCCTGTTTCGAATGTGCACAGTGATTAGCACCAGAGCACATATTAGCCTGTCTTTTTAACTTAACAAGGTATAAGGCCTTGGTTAGCAGGCTTTGTTTATCCAGTGTATCTTAAGGCAATAGTGCTTAGACATGTTTTGAAAAGAAAATGTTTGGGCACCACATTAGAAATCTGACAGTTTGTGATAAATTCTGCAGGAATTTTGTTCTCTTTGTTTTAAAATATAATCAGCACCATTTTCTTCCCTGTATGTGTTGGTAATAAGAAGCTTTAGAAGAGAAGTCACATCACAAACATTTCTCTATTTAAAAATTATTTATAATTATTAAAGAGCTAAAGACTATTAAAGATCTAACAAAAACACCAATGCCAGTCATGACAAGTCCTATGTTAGCTGCTGGCCAGCACCATCTAGGAGACTCTCAAACATACTGCCCTTGTTCGTACACCTGAAAATAAGGTAGAAAATAAGACCATACATATTGCTGAAGACAACATGCACTTCAGAATCAGGGCCCAAAAGGCTCTGAACTAGAACTGACCTGACTGCCTCCTCCTGCACTAGCTTTCATGATATTAGAAGGTACCCTTCAAACTTCCAAAGGAGGGAGATAATCACTGTCCCAACCCTCTATGTTGCCTAGAAGCCACATCAATGACCAGCATGGCATGACAATTCTAAAAGTGCTATAGTGGCACACTTACCTTGGTGACAATTACAAACTTCCTAAAAGGACTGAAGATCAGCTCAAGAAGAAAGAACTCATGCCTGGTACTGACAACCTAGCTAACTACTCAGTCCCTGTAAAAGCAGAGTAACTGGAGGAGAACCTACACCTACTAACTAATTTACTAAACTAGCAAAATCCCTAACAACAATATAAACATCTGATCTTGTACACACAGATAAGTGTACTCTTCACCCCTCATCAACAGAGATCATTACAGAAAACCATAACCAATCAATATGTAGAGATGTGGAGCTCAGTCTAATGGACATATTACTCTCATATCTAAGGCTCAGGGATATTAGAGAAGACCGGTTAGTTACAATAACCAGCCAACCATTTCATGCCAGACATTGACAGAATTTATTTGCTATGGGGTTTGTGACCCCTGTGCAAAGACCACAGACTTTATCTAATTACAATTAAATGATTTATTTATTAGCTGCTGGCAGGATATCAGCATTAAAGCCAAATCTCAGGCATGTCATAAACAAGGGGTATGGGGAAGGGACTTTTAAGGGCAAAAGCCATAAGAAGATCTTCAATATCTACACATGCAAGCATAAACTGGTCTGTTCTGCCAAGTTAAGTGGTTAAAACAACTCAAAATAATCTTTGGGTATCTGTGTAAGCAAGTTACAGAAGCAAAATAAGCAATCAGTCATATCATAACAGATAGTCATGGGTGTAAATATTTGGATTGGGGTCATTGAATTAGGGTTACTGGAAACTTAACTTCCAGGGACTAGAGTAAGAGACAAATGGCTGGTGGGTACCAAAATGGATGCCTGGCATCAAATGAAGCTTCTTTAGTTGTCACATCATTTTCTTAGTTTTCTATTAGTATATGTTAATTTACATAATAATGGGGTTCCTTATGACATTTCCATACATGTATATAATGTTTTGATCATAATCACCCCCTGTGATGGTTAGATATGATTGCCAACTTGACACAATGTAAAGTCATCTGGGTAGAGAGGGTTTTTTATTTTCATGCAAGCAATCTAAGAGTATTAATAGGAAAATAGTCTACTTCTTTCTAAATGGGATTTAGTGTTCTCTGCAGTAGAGGTACAATTGTCCATTCAAATATGCCACTGTGAATTATTTTCTTTACTTGTCTCTGTGTTTTATTTCTTTCTTTTTTTATTTATCCTTTACTCATAAAATCATCCCAACCAGTTTCCCCTGCCTCCACTCCTCCCAGTTCTTCCCCTTCTGCCCCAGATCCCTTGTTTCTTCAGTTCCTCTTCAGAGAAGAGTAGGCCTCCTAGGAATGTCATTAAGATACTCCATAAGAAGATACAATAAGACTAGGTAAAAATCTTCATATCAGAACTGGGCAAGAGAACCCAGTAGAAGGAAAAGGTCGCAAGAGCAGGTGAAAGAGTCAGAGACATCCGCCACTTTCACTTTTAGGAGTTTCATAAAATCACCAACTATAGCACACAGACAGAGGATGTAGTACAGACCACTGCTGGCTATATGTTTGCCACTTCAGTTTCAGTGAGCTCCTATGAGACCCACTTAATGGATTTTGTGGGCTGTGTTCTCTTAATGTCTTCAACCCCTATGGTTCCTACAATCCTTCCTCTGCCTCTTCTGAGGGATTGACAGAGCTCTAAGGGGAAGGACCCAATGGTGGTCTCTAATTTGGGCTCTCTCTGCACATAATGTTTAGCTGTGGTTCTCTGCATCTGCTCCCATCAGCTACTGGAGGAAGACTCTCTGATGATAATTGGGCTAGGCACTAATCTATTAGTATAGAAGAATATTACTAGTAATCATTTTTATTCATTTTTTTCCTATCCTGGGTCTCTGGGCTATCCAGCCTCCAGTTCTTGGTTAACCAAACAGTGTCAGGAATGGGATCCCTCTCATAGTGTGGGCCTCAAATTAGACTGGTCCCACAAGTTCTGTGCCTCCATTGTCCCAGCACATCTTGCAAGCAGGATAGATTGAAGACTTTGTCCCATCATATGGGGTTATCTGGTTACAAAAATAGGCAGTTCAGGTTCTGTATCCTCCTTTACTAGGAGTCCTCCATGGGGTTACCCTATTAGAATCCTGGGAGTTTCTACATCATCCCCAATAATCCCAATTCCAGTCATCTCTCTCTGTACTTTCTCCCTTCATCCCCACCCCCACCAGTGCCCAGTCCATTTACAAAAATCTATTCTATTTTCCTTTCCCAGGTAGATCCACGTGTCAGTCTTAGCCATGACCTGGAAACAACCTAGATGTCCCTAAATCAAAGAACTGACAAAGAAAATGTGGTACATTTACACAAGGGAGTATTACTCAGTGATAAAAAAACAATGACATTTTGAAATTTGTGGGAAAATGGATGGAACTAGAAGAAACCATCCTGAGTAAGGTAACCCAGACCCAGAAAGACAAACACAGTGTGTACTCACTCATAAGTGGATATTAGACATAGCAAAAGATAACCAGACTACAACCCACAGTCCCAGAGAAACTAGGTAAAAAGGAGGACCCTAAGAGGGACACTCAAGCAGGGCCCCAGGAAGGGGAAATAGTTAAGATTTCCTGGGTAAACTGGGAGCAGGGTAGAAGGGAAGGGATGGGGGATGGGAACAGGAGGGATTGAGATGGTCATGTTGGTGGAGGGACAGAAAGGGAGAGAAATGAAAGAGATATTATGATAGAGGGAGCCATTATGGGCTTAGGGGGAAACTTGGTGCTAGGGAAACTCCTAGGAATCAATAAGGATGAACACAGATTTGACTCCTAGCAATGGTGAAGAGGATGCCTGACCTGGCCTTCTCCTGTAATCAGATTAGTGATCACCCTAACTCCCATCATAGAATCTATATCCAGTAACTGATGGAAGAAGATGCAGTGATTCACAGCCAAGTACTGGGCTGAGCTCCTGGAGTTCGGTTGAAGTGAGATCATAGGAGAAAAGGGGGGGGGCGTTAAGATTATGATGAGGAAACAACAGAGACAGCTAACCTGAGGTAGGTAGCTCAAGGATTCTGACAGCTGGGGAACCTGCATGGCACCGAACTGGGCCCTGTGAATGTGGGTGATGCTTGTGTCTAGATCTGTTTTTTTTTTATTATTTAAAATTAAATAAAACACCCATTCACACAAAATAAAAATTAACAATTTTTAAATGATAAAAATGGGGTGCAGATCTGAACAGAATTCTCAACAGAAAGGATCTCAAATGACCAAGAAACACTTAAAGAAATGTTCAACATCCTTAGTAATCAAGGAAATGCAAATCAAATGACTCTGAGATTCCACCTTACACCTGTCAGAACAGTGAAGATCAAAATCACAAGTGCCAGTTCATGATGGAGAGGATGTCCCAGGGTAAAGGGAACACTCCTCCATTGCTGATGGGAGTGTAAACTTGTACAGCCACTTTGGAAATCAATATGGCAGCTTCTCAGAAAGTTGGGAATCAACCCACCATAATATCCAGGTATATCACTCTTGATATATCAACTGTTGCCCGACCATATCATAAGGACATTTTCTCAACTTTATTCATAGCAGATTTATGTAAATAGCCAGATTTATGGAAACAATCAAGATATCCCCATTCCTTAATATAGGAATGGATAAAGAAAATGTGGTACAATTACATAATGGAGTATTACTCAGCTGTTAAAAACAATGACATCAAGAAATTTGAAGGCAAATGGATATAGCTAGAAAAAAATCATCCTGAGTGAGGTAACAGGGACACAGAAAGACAAATATGGTATGCACTCATTTATAAGTGGATATTAGTCGTAAAATAAAAGGGGAAGTTGAGATTTTGTGAGTGGACTGAGGGAGGGTAGTGATCAGTTGGGGGGGCACTGGAGGGGGAGTGTACTAAAAGAGATTACTGGAAAGTGGTGACATTTCAGGGTCAAGTAGTAACATGGCACAAGGGAACCTCCCCGGATTCTACATGGATGACTGCCCCTAAGACTCCAAGCAATAGTAGATACTAGCCTGAACTGGCTACCTCCTGTGGCTAGGCAAGCCTTCTAGTGGAGGGATTGGGACACTAACACAACCACATAACCTTTGACCTATGTAGTTTGTCCTGCCTGTGGGATGTGCTGGGGTAAGGATGGCCTAGAGATTGAGGGAGTGGCCAAATAATAGCTGGTCTAGCCTAAGACCCATGCCATGAGAGTAAGCCCACCCCTGACACTGCCTGGAATCACAGAATCCACAGGCTGGATGACCCAGAGATCTAGGATAGAACCAAAACAATGTCAATGTAATGATGTCTAACTATATTTTGCTATACTCATAAATTGGTGCCTAGCCCAATTGTTATCAGAGTGGCTTTATCTAGCAGTTGGTGGAAACAGAGACAGACACCCTCAGCAAAACATTAGGCTGAGCTTGGGGAATCCATCCAGCTGAAGAAAGGGAGGAAGGATTGTAGGAACAAGACGGTCAAGGACATCACAAGAAAACCCACAGAATCAACTAACCTCATAGGGGGCTCACAGAGACTGAACTGATAACCAGATAGCCTGCATGGGACTGATCTGGGAACTCTGTATTTATGTGACAGTTGTGTGGCTTGGTCTTCTTGTGGGACTCCTAACAGCGGGAAACGGGGCTGTGTCTAATTCTTTTGTTGGCTTTGGGACCCTATTTCTCATATGGTGTTGCCTGGTCCAGCTTTAATACAAGAGGAGGTGCTTAGTCTAGTGCACCTTGATATGTCATGTTTTGTTGATATCCATGGGAGGCCCACCCTTTTCTGAACAGAAACAGAGGAGGAATGGATTGGGAAGGCAGAGGAAGGGTGAGGGGAGGGGCTGGGAGGAGAGGCGGGAGGTGAACTGCATCTGGGATGTAAAATAATTAAGTTAAGAATAAAAATAATAAGATAAACAAATAAACCCTAAAACAGGAAAAGCCTTGTCATGACATTATGAGACAAAGAACCTCCGAAGATGCAGCAGATCATTTCCTGTTGGCCATCTACTTCTGGGCATGCAGCCTGGCCTTAAGAGTAGTTTGTTTCCTCAGTGAGACTCTTATGGAGTAAACTAAGTTTACATTGGCAAATGGTTATTCACCGAAGATAGCTTCCTTGTTAGGGATGAGGGCATGTGTCCACTTCTCCTCTCAGCTCTACGACCCCATCGGGCACAGACACCTCCAGGCCTTGTGCATGCTGCTTCAGTCTGGGTGAGTTTGTATGTGTGTTGATCTTGTTGATTTAGAGGGCCTTGAAGAGAAGACTACAGAGAATGTAAGAGTCAGAAGAAAGGGTTTAGTATTGTGCAGTCCCTCTCCTCTGACTCGGTCTCCTCTCCCTCTCCTCTCCTCTCCTCTCCTCTCCTCTCCTCTCCTCTCCTCTCTCTCTCTCTCTCCTCTCCTCTCCTCCTCTCCTCTCCTCTCCTCTCCTCTCCTCTCCTCCTCCCCTCCCCTCCCCTCCTCCCCTCCCCCCTCCCCTCCCCTCCCTTCCCCTCCCTCCCTCCCTTTCCCCTCCCCTCCCCTCCCTTCCCCTCCCTTCCTGTCTCCTCTCACCCTATTTTCCCACCTCTAACGCTCCCACCCTTTCTCATGGAGTTGTGAGCTTGACCAGAGTTGCTTACAGGAACATAGATGAGAAATTATTTACAGGAGCATGGACGTCTCACCAGCAGCTACACCACTGAAGAAAACATCTCTTCTTCCTCCAAAAATTATCAACTGCACTTTTATTCTCAGGGAGGGCTCTAGCATCATGACCTGTTTTCTCTCTCACCCCATGGAAGAATGCTGATGGGCCTGGTGTTGCACACATCTTATGATGATGATTACAGCTGCTGGGTATTCAAGAATTCAAGAACCTGGAAGAAAGTGCAGCACAATGCTCAAACCCTTCTCTGGATTTTATGCCCATTTTTCTTCCTCTTCCCTGATGTTCCCTGACCTTGTAGAGGGTGATACTAGTGTGCCATTTATGACCCAGCTTTCAATAGTCATTTATTAATCAAACTTTGATCAGTTATGAATCTTGGTGGTAACTTAGTTCTCTGCAAAACTAAGCCTCTGATCCAAACTGTAAGCAGTAATGATCTTTGGTTATAATCAAGCATATTTAGAAGAGAATTTGACAAGCACATCATGTACAGTTAGCTACCCCAAAGCAGGAGCTCTAAACCTCCCTATAGAAAGTATTTTGGCCAGATTTATAATACCAGATTTGAATTCCCTCCTGTTGAGCAGGCCTCAAGCAATCAGGGAACAGCTGGTTACTCCCTTTACACACTTGCTAATATTGTATCAGTGGGCATGGATTTGATATGCATTTGTGCACACAGACATGCATTAACAATTAAAGGAAAAGTATTTGAAAAAGCTTACTATGCTACTTGGTCACAGACTTCCTTTGTCTTGTTTAGCATACACATCCCTCTCTCCTTCCTCAGAGTGTAGGCACGGCATTCTTTTGTCTTGTTACTAAAGACATTTTTTTTAACCATAGCTCCCTAAAATTTTGTATTCTGTTCAGACCTGACTTTGTCTACTTCTAGTTGTGGTTTCAGCTTTTTTTTTTTTTTTTTTTTTTTTTGGTTTTACGAGACAGGGTTTCTCTGTATAGCTTTGGAGCCTATCCTGGCACTCACTCTGGAGACCAGGCTGGCCTCGAAGTCACAGAGATCCGCCTGCCTCTGCCTCCTGAGTGCTGGGATTAAAGGTGTGCGCCACCAAATGCCCGGCGGTTTGAGCTTTTTTGCCTTTGGTAACAACTAGGACTTTATGAAATGATGATCAAAGAGGATTCTAGAGAGTTTTCATGGAAAAGCTAGAAAGTTCTTTAGAAAATAGCTAGAATCAGCTTAGCAACCACACCCTGGAAGCTGATCTTGCAGCCACCATCAAATCTTTGGATGACCTTGACATGGCATTATGCTGTGGCCAGTGGAGAACTCTTCACCCTTAGCTTTATAGATAGACTACATCTGAGTTACTGATACCTTAGAGCCATGATATGTTAATTATTATCTTTGTTTAAACCTCTCAATTTTGGTCAACTTGTTACACAGCAAAAGATAATTTATGTGAAGATATGTCATCTAAATTTACAAAATTCATGTAAGGCACAGGATTATGATGAGTGTGAGGAAACCATGAAGATTTCTTTAATTAGATAAATATAAAGCTCACAGCACAGATATTTTCCCAGTAAGTAGTATAGTTGTCAAAAACTAAATAGAAAATGTGTTGGACATGGATTTGGCAAGGAAGTTATTGGTTTTTTACTTTATGATGACTTGAAGATGGGTACCATACTGTACATATGTTCATCTCTGACAGCTGAAGTTATTTCTTCACTGGGAAATTTTGCAACAGGTTCTACCTATAGCTATTAATCATATAGCTCTATAGAAACATCCCCATATATCCATTTACAGATAAAAATATTTCAGTAAAAACATCACATTATTTTTTTAAAAGTTCGGCATGACAGCCAACGATGTCTGGGTTTTGTGGCATTGCTGTGTGCTTCTCCATATGGAGAGCAGAGCCTGCACACATGTGGTAATGCATGCATCACCACATACTCACTAATGAAGCAAGGTAAAGAAACAGAAAAGCTTTCATCCCATCAACATGCAGCTGGTGTGTGATGCCAGATGTAAAGTCACTGATGTTCTTGCCAAGTTCTTGGGATCATGTCATGATTTATTTAAATGTGTGCAATCAAGAATAGGTTGATTTTAAAAAAATTGTCAAATTCAAGGTGACCGACTAATAGGTGAATAGAAATAAAGTATTTTAACATAAAATCATGGCTGTATTAATGCAAGATTTTGAGTTATGGTTTTCATTCTTTTTGTTGCTTACTATGGTTTTCCCCTGAGTTAAAATTCTAGTCTCTAACTATTTATCCCCCACAGAATTGCTTTATAATGACTTATATGAAATCAGGAAGGATGCCATGAAACTTATCTTATTTTGGTACAATTGTTACCCATACTGGATAGTAGATGGCAGTCTTTCTGTAATATCCTCATGCATTTACTTTGATATGTCACAATCCATGGCATTAGAGTTTATTCTAACAGAGGCCAAAGCATTGAGATGCCTTGGTGGACACTATTTACACTACTAGGACATGAAACACGACAAGGGTTGGAATTGGTTTCCTTCTTAGAGAAGACTTTTCACCTGGTAACAGGAACTGTAGGGGTTATTCTTTGTGATTGGACACTGTCACAGGCAGGTGTGATCAAAACTATTGTGAGTCGAGCAATGGTGGTGCACTCCTTTAATCCCAGCACTCGGGAGGCAGAGGCAGGCAGATTTCTGTGAGTTGGAGGCCAGCCTGGTCTACAAAGTGAGTTCCAGGACAGCCAGAGCTACACAGTGCAACTCCGTCTCAAAAAAAAAAAACAAAACAAAACAACAACAACAACAACAACAAAACAAAAAAACCCAAAAACCAAAACCAAATGAAACCAAAACAAACAAACAAAAACCCCCAAAGAACAACAACAAAAAACTCCCCAAACCAAAACCAGAACAAAAATCTATTGTGAAAGATCTTAATGAATTTTTTTTGTTGTGTTCCAGGAATCTGAGCATCAAAGTTAACATGAAGCTCTTCTTCCAAAGCAACAAAACAAAACCACTATGTTTAGCAATGTAATTTTCTTTTCAGAAAAGACCCTCTGTCGTCATTAAGAAAATTCTAGTCAAGGACACATGGCCCCAAATTAACCATTTTAGCTATTTTAAAACTACACAGTTCAAAAGCATTAAGTTCATCCACTAATGCAGCCCTCACCACCATGTCTCTCTAAACAGCAAAGGAGGGGTTTTCCACAAGATACATCAAGAAGACCTTTTTCTCAAACAACAATCATTAAGGAAGGATCAATGGCAAGATAGGTTTGAACACATTTTATTATTATTTAACTGATATGTTTATCCACTTAAGGGTTTAGGTTATCATCTCAATACAAAAAGCTTTGTCAAGTATTCAACATTCATGTGATGGAGGTAGGTCTCAGCTCATCTCAAATTGTGCTCATGTGATTTCAGGATAGTCCTTGTCTCTATACCAGTTCTAGGGGAAGGAGTTGAAGGATAAATATGAAATCTATAATCTAAGTGAAAGTGTTTATAGAATGTTTATTTAATACTTTAGTTCTTACGACCCCCAAAGGCAGCTATATTTATCATTTTATCTTATAGGTGAAGAATCTCAGGTACACAAGTGTTAAAAGCTATGGTTATATAGTCCTAGATCTGGACTTGTGCTTAAGTCAGCTAGACTCCATCCTAGCCCTGTTCTACACTGCCTCTGCTGTGTCTGGACTGGGGTCTGGTAGGCCACCTTGGACAATGCTGGTATCTGAGAATCATGCCACACCTGGAGCCATGCTGATCTGGGTGGCTAGGGCTGCCACCTGGAGCCATGGTGTTGCCTAGAGCCAAATCTGCATCCATGAACCTGAAGAGGCCAGGGTATGGGGTGGTGTCCATGGCTCCAGCTGCCACCAAAGGCTCTGTAGATGCCCAGGGACCATGCTGCCCCCATGGCTGTGCTGAACTGGGTGGCCTGTGCTTCTATAGGGGCTGTGGTGGCTTCTGGGACAGAGCTGCTGTAGAAGGCCTTGTCTGGGTCTTCAGTCCTACTGTGCCTGGGGTCAGCGGTGATGTCCATGGCACATATTCACACTGGGGTCACTGGAGCCATGCTGTGCCGAGCTAGCCCTGTCTTTCAGTGGTCCTAGAATGGCTGGCCCCGCCCTTCACTGGATACCACAGCAGGCAAGGTGGGCCTACCCCTCAATGGGGAGCTTGCTCCTTCACTCGAGAAAGATGGTCCCACCCTGCATCATAGGTGTGCACCTCACCTGGGAAGCACACTATAGCTGACACTATAGTCAGGACAGAGGTGAGCCAGCCCTGAGGGCATGAGGGCAGGAGAGCTGCCCCCTTTCATATATCCCCTACAGCAATCAGGAGAGATTGCCTGGGCAAAACGATGGAGCTGACCCTGGTGAAGTGAGTGAGGGGGACTTGGATCTGAGGACCTAAGCAGGAAAACTGGACCCACTCCTTGCTGTAGCCTGCATTGGATGAGCTAGAAGAGACAGTGCGGGTTGTGATGATGAGAGAAAGTTAGCTGGCTGACCACCCCAGCTACCATCCAGGCCCAGAAACACTACCTCAACATCCACTTCATCTATGAACTGTTGGAGCATGTGAAGGGGACAAACCTACATATCACAAAATGTAGGATCTCCATGATGCAGAACAGCAACAGGATATCCACGAGGAGCTCCAGTGAGAGCCCACTATTGGTGATGTAGTAGACAGCAGAGGCGCCCATCCAGACCAATGAACACTTGCAAGTAATGATGAATGGACTAAAGGGTGTGACTGAATGGGCCACACTACAGCTACCATGACAAGATTCTTCTACTTTTGCTTTCATTTGGTTTGGTTATTTTATTTAGTTTTTGGTTTTTCTTTTAAATTTGGTTTTAATTGGTGGGAGGAGGATGCAAGAGCAGAGGAAAGATACAAGGGGAAGGAGAGATAGGTGGGATTGGATGCATAAAATGAAATCCACAAAGAATCAATAAAAGTGAAACAAAAACAAAAACAAAAAACCTTGACAGAAACAACTTAAGTGATGAAATATTTTGGCTTTCAGTTTTAGAGAGTTCAGTCAACCATTGCGTTGTGGGTAAGATACGGTGGCACAGTCCATTTCATGCTGGCAGCAGTGTGTGCAGAGTATGTTCTGTCCTGGAGAGCCAGGGAATGGATGGCAATGTACGAAAAACATGTTGAGTATGTCAAAGGCCATTTCCACCACTCATATTCCACACTACAAAGTCTGCAGAATATCTTCTCAAAAGTGAAGGTAGGGTTTAATTGAGTCCACCAAACCTAAGGTAAATGATAAATAGGTATTTATTAGGGAAGCACTTACACAGATAAGAGTAAATAACTGCTGAGGTCTTCCTGCTCCAGAAGATGCAGCCTCTGCCCTTCCAATGTTCTCCCAAACCCAAGAGAGCACCAGTTAGCCCATCCTCTACCTTATAATGGGTCATGTCTGCACCTGAAACCATGCCCAAGTTCCACCACCACAAGTTCACTGGCAAGGCAAAATGCCACTACAATTCCCCTTTTGTCTAAAGAAGAGGGTTTTAAGCCTGATACAAAAACTATATACAATGATAAGAAATATCAAGTATATTCCAGGAGGAGGAAAGGTAACAACATACACAAATTAAGACCTTCAACCAGCAAGAGCAACATTGATCAATAGACACATTCTACGTGTCCAGTTTCATGATAATGGCATATAACAGAGATTACTCAGATTGCTGTCCTAATCTGGAAAGTCTAAGTCTTGTATCTAGTATTATCTATCTAGATAAGAGAGGATATTAGCTGTGACTGTCTAGTCTTCAACCGCATCAAAGAACTGAGGAGGAAAATAACATTACTAGGCTAAGCAGGAAGTACAAGTGTGCAACTTCCTAAAGGTGAAAGCAAAGACAGAAATAGCAGGCACCCAAGGTCTCTCAGTAACATCAGTAAAATCGGGGCAACCAACTTTGACTAAGGCCTAGAGTGTCTGACAGACCATATCAGAAGCAGGAAAATTGAAAGACTGTCTTCCTGACTTGGCAAGGTTTAGCAATCTCTTTAAGTTTAACTCTTGCTAGCCCAGTTAGGACAGAGTGTCCAAAGTCAGTGGTCCAGGTAGAGTCAGTTCTTTGCCCAAAAGGCCAGTAGCCAAGAAGATAAGGATCTCCAAATGGAGTGTCATCAATACTCAAATTCCCAAATATTGTTTATAATTTTTTCCATTTAAATGGGGTTGGTTATAAACAGTTAATTACCACACTCAATCTCTTTCTAAAAAAAGGGAATATAATGTAGAAATGAATAAATTTAAGGTCAATTTTGTTATATGTATATTTCTTCTCTTGTTTAGGTATTGTGTTTATACAGGTCTTTAAAAATGTAATGTATAATTAAATATAGATTATAGTCACCTATAATAGCTATAACTTAGAGTTACATTAGTTAGATTTTCTAGATATATAGAGATATATTTCAGATGGATAGTCTTCAAACCTTTCAAAGACCTACAGAATATGGCATTTAAAATGGCTTTATTAGTGTTTTTTATGACAAAGAGACACAACTGCTCCTGGCAACACCAATTACATCAGAGAGGAAGACGGACATCAAAGAAGAAACTTGTTATGGGATTTGCGTTCAACATGGCAGACACAGACATTTGGGCAAGAAACTGCTCTTCCCTGGACTGTTTGACTGTATAAACTGGGCATGCAGGACCCACAGGAAAGTGACTGTTGAACTTGCCAAAACAAGATGAGACAGTCCTGCAGGGTTCCTGCTTCATGGAAGAGTCTGGCAGACATTCTACAGGAAATAGAGAAAAATGACTAATAAACTGCCAATACAGGCAGACAGTTTAAAATTTTATGCTTCACTGAGATGTCCACCAGACACACTATGGCCTATGGGCTGAAGATGGATGCTCCAATGTTACAGAGGAACTTTGGGTAATTATCCAGGCATCAAGATGTCACTGTCAGTTCTAGAGTTTATATATTATTCTTCTGTGGTCTTTGATGGAGTTGAAGACAGATGGTTATGGTTATGAATTTCCTTAATTGTAATAACAGGTAAGTTACATATAAAACCTTACACTCATAAAGATAAGATAGATGATAGAATAATTTCTTTAAATTTTGCCAAATGTTAATGGACTAAATATTGTTAACTTTAGTTCTTGTTAGATAACTGGTTTGTTATATATAATTTTACTATGTTAAAGTTAAAATCTTTCTTTTAATTTAGACAGAAAAGAGAAGATGATGAGGGATGAAAGGGGGATGTTTCTTTTACTGGTTAATGAATAAAACACTGGCTAATAGCCAGCTAGGAAGTATAGGTAAGGGTATAAGACATGGAGAATTCTGGGGAGAGGATAAAGAGAGAGGTCATTGGAGATGCCAAGTAGCTACTGGGAAGATAAGATGTGCCAGGCATTCTCTTGTAAGATAAAGCTGTGTAGAAATACATAGATTAATAAAAATGTGTTAATAATTAAGAGAGAGCTAGCCTATAAGAAGCCTAAGCCATCGGCCAAACAGTTTAATAATTAATATAAGCCTCTGTGTGTTTATTTGGGGCTAAACAACTGTGGAACCAGGCAGAATAGAAAACTCCAACTACTAAATAGTATCAGAGGAGGTAGAGTATTCAAAACAAGTGCTGGAGGTGGTAGCAGGCCAGGTTCAAGCCATTCTACTACCAGGACTGAGCCTAGGTTGTGATATATTCTATTCACGAACCTTACCACTGAGCTACATACTCCAGGAGTTATTTGAGTACTTTTCCACTATGCTGTTTTCTGACATGAGGCATTTTTGCAACTTCAGCATTTACAAAGTGAATGCCATTGTTTTAACTAGACTTCATCATTGCTGAGATGAAACACCATGGCCAAAAGCAACTTGGGGAGGAAAGGGTTTATTTCACTTATCCTTCCATATCAGTTCGTCTTTGAAGGAAGTCAGGAAGAAATTCAAATGGGTCAGGATGCAGAGGCTGAAGCAGAGGCCATAAAGGAGTGTTTACTGACTCACACATCAGGGATAGCTCAGACTGCCTTATAGCACCCAGGTCTATCAGCAAAGGGTGACACCACCCTCAGTGAACTGCAGGCTCCCACATCAATCACCAATCAAAACAAATGTACCACAGACTTGCCCACAGGCCAATGTTGTGGGGTGTTTTCTTAACAGAGGTTTTTCTTCCAAAATGCCTTTAACTTACATTAAGTAGACATGAAACTAGCCAGAACAGCCATAATCTATGCATATTTGTCATAAAAGGAAGAAAGGAAAGAGGCAAGGAAGGAGGAGAAAAGAAAGGGCAGGCTCTCATGCATGTTATTCCTGCTTAACACTGATTGTACAGCTAAGAAAAATAAAAACGTAATAGTTATGCAAAATAACTATTTTTCCCATTATAATGACTGAAGTATGCCCATAAGTGAAACATATCTTCATTACAGCAATTTTCTTAAGGATTTATTTTTACTTGATGCATACAAACCCGAGGTTTGGATCATTTTCTTCATTAAAAGTCCCATGGCTTTGCTTTCCGCACTACATTCAATGTGCCAGCCAACTTTTAGTAATTACTTGTTTTCTCCCTAGAATTCCCGAAAAGTGTGCGTTAGGAAGATAATTCCTTTCTTTCCCACATTGCCCGTTATGACTATTTATTGAAACCACCAGTGTGTCATGCACCTGGTGGAGTACAGAGCTTGGGCCATAGCTAGAGTTATGTTCTCTGGCTCAGCAAACCTGCACAAGTTAAACAGTGAAAGCAATGTGTGGAGTATGAGCTCAAGGGAAGATATGCTAAGCTGTAGATGGCAAAATTGTTAAGAAAGAAGCAGGACAGCAAAACTCAAAATTCCTGTATAGTTTTTGAGCCAGCAATTTCAAAGTTTTATCTATTCATATACCAGTGTTAAAAAATTCTGCTTACTGTTTTAGTCCTATTCAACTATTACCCAAACTATAAATGTGGCATGATTGTTGCCCCACATTTTTAGATGAAGTACATATGGCTGCATTAACTTAAGCAACGTGCTCAAAGTGACCCCCTCCACATCCTGGAACCCTGGTTGGTTTTTCTTTTGTTCTGGTTCTTACAGTGTTTTACATTAAGTATAGATAATGCATAAAATAAAATGTAAAAAATAAAATAAAAACTAGCAATAATTCTCATATTTGGAAGCAACCATGATAGATAATTTGATGAATGTTGTGGAGATCTGAATAAGAAATGGTTCCCAGTTGGAGGTGCTGTTTGGCTGTTTAGAGAAGTTATGGAGAATTTAGGAGGTAGAGCTTTTCTGGAGGAAGTGTGTCCCTGGTAGTGGACTTTGTGGTTTTATAGCTATGCCTTACTTCCCATCTCTCTCTCTTTCCTTCCTGTGTATGGATGCAAATGTGACCAGACACATTGCTCCTGTCACTGTGCTTTTCCTGACTGTTGTCATGCCTTCCTTGCCCACCACGATGGATCCTATCCATCTGGAACCATAAACCAAAATGAATCCTTTCTTAAGTTGCTTTTGGTCTAGTATTTCATCACAGCACCAGAAAGCTACTAATCAGAAACCGGTACCAAGAGTGCATATTTTTGTAATGAACCTTGCCATATTTTTTGTTTTGTGGATTGTGGAATCATTTGAAACTTTGTGCTGGGAAAGCCAGAGTATATGGAAGTTTAGAAAGTAAGAATGTTGAGAGATATACAAACAATGCAATTTATGTTTTAGAAATTTCACATCGAAGCAAAGATGCTACCATTGAGGACCTGTGGTTGAGATGGTGACAAGACTCTTGGTTAAAAGAACTTGATTCTTTTGGAGAAGAACCAACTATGGTTCCAGCACTCATGTTAGATACTTCACAACTCCTATTACTCCAGCTCCAACTTATCCAACACGGCCTTTTGGACTCTATGGACACCTTTAATCACATGCACATAAACCCACTCTCTTTCTCCGCCTCCCCCACATGCACACATGCACACAGTTAAAAACAGAATAAATCTTAACAAAAGAGAATCTGTGGTTGTTGGTCATCTGGGGCTGAAGAATTAACTACGTTGAATAAGAAAACAGCAACACTGTAGTGAAAGCTTCTGTGCTTCGTGGTGACAATGGATGATGGTCAGCATGGTTGAAAATCAGCTGTGATTAGCAAGAGATCAGCATCACTGAGATGAATAAAATCTGTATTTCATGAGGACAATAGGTTTAGCACACAGTCTGATCCAAGGGGGGCCAAGGCTGCATCTCAGGATGGCAGCCTAACTTGGAGATGAGTGAAAGTCATTCATATACTCTTGAAATGTAAAAGCTTTAGGATTGAAGGAGTCAGGAAGAGAAGCCAAGGCTTCACTTTGTGGAAAGGCTGTAACCCTGTAGGAGGCCCTGAGAAGCGTTTATGAAGAGCCCAGGATATGGAAGATGCCAGGAGAGTGGGACATTCACCACCAACAGTAACTGGTTTGAAGCAGAATTAGCCTATGCCTGAGACAAGTTGTGTGTGCTGCAAATGTTAGGGTTGGAGAGGTGGAGCTATTTAAGCCATCTGGAGCTCTTTCTGGTCATGAGTTCTGGACACTGGACATTGAAAAATTGACTCTGCTGGATTTGGTGTCACTTTGGTCTGATTGTTCCTATGATCTGGTTCTGGTCCTTCTCTTTAGGAATAATTAATTAATTTTTGTTTTCTTAGTATTCCAAACTTAAGTGACACTGGATATTTAGAAGATACACTGCACTTTTAAGGTGTTTGAAATTTTAAAGATTGTGGGACTTATAAAAGTTGTGTTGTGTCTGTTTCTCATGGCACCTCCTAGAGGTCAACTGTGTCTAGATGAAACTGAACATCTTCCAGCTACAAGCTGACAGAAACTCATGGATGTGGATGATGAAAGAAAATTTGTATTTTCTATGAGAAGTGCACAGCTGCAGAAGCAGCTGCTGATGTTCAGGTGTGGGTAGACAAGTTATGTGGTCGGAATCAGTGATGGGAATCTCAAACAAGATTTTTCCCATAAAGCAAGGTGTTGACCAACCTCAGTGTGCTTGCTATTGAGTAAGGGATATTCTTTTTATAGGCCAAGGAGAACCAGAGAGGGGAAGCCCAAGTCTGCTTGGGAATGCTTTGTGGATAGCAATCTGACTATTCTCAACTTGGTTATTTAAAAAAAAAAAGTGTGTGTGTGTGTGTGTGTGTGTGTGTGTGTGTGTGTGTGTGTGTGTGTAAGAATGATATTCCTGGACTGGGCAGTAAGGGCTCAAAAGAGTTATCTGAGTCTGAAAAATTTCAGTCTGTCTAAATATGACATCTACCAATATGTTGTCAGAAAGCCCTTACACAAAGAAGATAATAAGCAGAATCACGATAAACCATCTCAAGTTTCAGTGTATCACTGCTCTTCATGTCCTGCCACACAAATGTTAATTGCTCTGAAGAAACAATGCAATAAAAACAATAAGGAAGAGGTGGCAGAATATGCTAAGAAAACACTGAGAAATTCTACTTCTGAGTTTTGTCAAAACTTTTAGAGCTACAAATGAGTGATGAGACTTTGAAATAAAAAAGTTGTACTATGTTGTATATTTTTATATTAATATAAGATCTTGGGGACAAACACAAAGAAATGGTTATAGTTTAACAGTAATGTGTTTTGTGGCAAGTTGACAAGGGGTGAAATATCCTTGCTAGTCATAAATGTTAACTTGATCCAGCCCAAAGTTATTAGAGAAGAGATGCCTCAATTGAGAATGCCAAGTTCTAGGCATGTCTATGGGGAATTGCTTTGATTGCTCATTAATATGAAAGAGCCCAGGCTAATGTGGGTATGCCTAGGCTATATGGGAAATTCAGCTGAACGTGAGCCAGAGAGCAAGCTGATGAGCAGTTAAATTTTACAGAGTATCTCATGTGTTCTGTTTGCACATTTAGACATTAGGCATGTACTGTTAAGGTCACAGAAAATTTTCTTTCTCTAGGGATATATGACTATAGAGTTGTTTTTATTATCATTGCCAATTCTCTTTCTTAAAATTTATTTATTTATTTTTAAAATTATGTGCTTTGTGTATGTGTCTGAGTGTGACTATGAGCAGGTGTCTGTATGGGCCAAAAGAGGGCATCAGATAGGCATTTATGAGTCACCCACTGGGGATACTGGCACAGGTCTTCTGAAAGAGCAATATATGTTCTTAGCTGATGAGCCATCTCTTCAGCTCCCAATTCTTTATTATCTAATGTGTATTTAAATGAATTTATCATATTCTGTAGTGGCCTTGATTTTGTTTCTATAAAGCTCAGCCCATGACTACTTCTTGATTCCTCATTTAAAAACTATGTCCTTTTAATTTCCTTCCTTTCTTCCTTCCTTCCTTCCTTCCTTCCTTCCTTCCTTCCTCCCTCCCTCCCTTCCTTCCTTCCTTTGTTCCTCCTCCTCTTATACATTTTACAGAATGGAAGAATCCAAGAGCCTTCTAGATACAACAATATGAGCTCCTAGATTGTGGCAGTATGTGCAAGACCTGCACATGTCTAAGCTAGATGGGTCCCAGCATTGACAAGGGAAGTGGGCACAAGCCCCTCTTCCCAATCCAGAAGCTATTCCCAGTTGATAGCCACTTGCAAAAGAAAAACTAGTTTTCTCCAAGGTAGTCTCACTGGGAATACAAACCACACTCAATGACAGGCCTTATGCTCAGCAATAGATGGCCAACACAAAATGAACTGAGTGGTATTTTTGGAAATCCCCTCCCCGTAAAGCTTTGTCTGGGCATTTTATCTTTAAATATCTTACAGGTCCTTTGCTTATATGTTATGTTTTCTGATTTTGTGTTCTAATATTATATGTGGGTGTTTGTGCTTACATGTGTTTCTTGTACTTTTACACTGGCTCTTTTTTTCCTGTTTGTTTTGTCCTATTCAGGTTTGTTTGCTTTTATTTTATTTTAGTTTGTTATAAATGTATTTTTTATTTATTCAGATGTATTTTTGTTTTCTAACAAGAGAGCAAGAAAGGGTATAGGTTTAGGTTGGTGGAGAAGGAGGTAGAGAGGATCTGAGAGGAGTTGGGAGAGAGGAAACCATAATCAGAATACAAATATTATATATTTAAAAAAAAACCCAAACAGGCTGGAGAGATGGCTTAGTGGTTAAGAGCACTCAATGCTCTTCAGAAGGTCCTGAGTTCAAGTCCCAGCATCCACATGGCAGCTCACAACTGGCTGATGATGTCTTTTTGTGTGCAGACAAAGTACCCATATACATAAAATAACTAAATAAAGAAAATCTTAAAAATAAAATAAAAAGCCGGGCTTTGGTGGCACATGCCTTTAATCCCAGCACTCGGGAGGCAGAGGCAGGATGAGGACATGGCACACAGAGAAGAAAAGTCTACTGAAATGTCAGTGAGATATTAAAAATACTTCTATCTGTTATCATACAGTCATTATACATTTTTGAGCACTTAGGAACAGTAAGAACAATTTTGTCATGAACCAAAACCTGTCAATTTTGTTCAGCTTTACTTTATATATTATATTAAATATGTAACTTTTAATTTATACTTGGAATGCAAATAGTTTTAACTAAAAACTTCTAATTCTGTCTATTAATTTTTTTGAACATGAATTTATTATTGTTTTTGAACATTAATTTATTGTTAACAGTCTAAAATTTTAATTGTTTTTCATGTGAGCTGATGCTTCTGTGGGGGTTCTGGAATTTCTGGAAGAGCAGATTGCATTATGGGAAAGGAGATGTCAGGAGTGAGGGAGTGATATGTGGAGGGTCAGAGTTGGCATGGCTGGAGCCCAGGGAGACTGAGGTAAGACTGGAGGCAGACTGTTGTACATTTGCAGCATCTTAGACTGTTCAGCTACGGAGAATCAGAATATTCCTGATGAAATGGACAAATCAAGATCAGAGATTCAGCAAACTAGAAGGAATGTGCTAGGTAATGTGTTGTTGGGAAAAGCCATGGTGCTGTAGTTAGGGAGCTAAATGTGAGAACAAAACCAAAGCAGGTATCATACAATGGGGAAAGAGGGAAAAGTGCTGAAGAAAAAGTGGGCTTTGCTTGATGTCTAGTTAGACGTGGTGAGGTTGGGCAAATAAAAGCAAGGTTATTCGTGGTTGGAACTGGAGGCAGCAAGTGTGCCCTTAAACAAGGAATCAGTAGAAATAACCTCTTGGTGAAGTTTAATTTTAGAATGTAGGCTGAAGTGCTGCCAAGGTGCCCAGATGCAAGCCTCTCATGGTGTTTGTCTTGTAGAGCACCAGAGGCAAGCCCACTCCTCACCAGAAAGAGGGCAGCTGCCAGCCAATCTGGGGGTTTCCTTCTTGGGTGGGAAGTATGGGGCTTTTTGGAAGCATTTGAATTTCTGGATGTGACATGGAGAATGTGTAAGATAAACCAACATTTTTATTGTTAATATGAATTATTACATCTCACTCTAAAATGTCAGTGGGTCACTGTGGTTCCTTCTAAAGATGGTTTCTGTACTGGCAGTGAGACTGTGGAGCTAAGACAGAGCCAGTCATGGGGAAGAATACTATCCTACTGTGCAATATGCATTACGGAAGTTCAACTGAAACCCTGGCCAGTAGCCAGGCTGGCTTAACTTGGGAGTCATCTGTGTGGAAGTGGGTGGGAGCAGCAAAGCCCTGGAATCTCGAGTGCATGCTTTAGCAAGCCCTGCTTTCCGGTCTGTGTTATGCTGTAGGCTGCCTGTGCCTTCTAACAGGACGCAACGTACCAGGGTGCGATGAGTCATTCTCTGCTGTTTTTCCCCGTTAGTTCTTTTCTGTATTTGTCCATAATCAACTTCCTCTTACCTCTAGCCATTTCACTCATGTGTGCCTAAACATCTCTGAGCCCTCCACTGAGGCTAGATTAGGAAATAGACCGAAATAACCATCCCCTCAACTAATTTGATGGAGTGCTTTGCAGGTGGAGAGAGTTGTAGAGTGCTTGTGAGTGCTTGGGTTACATAAAAGAAAAACCTGTCCTCATGTGGTAAATATTACAACATGGAATGAGTAACTGAGAGAGGCTGTAGATTGTAATTATAATTTCAGTAATATTTAGTATGACATCAGGGCCAAGGGTTATTTCTCACTACTTTCTATACCCAGATAAACAGAACCCTTCTCATTGATGGGTGATTTATCTGGGTTAGTCTGCCTGTCTATACGCGCTTACATGTTCCAAGAGAGGGAATGATTACATTCTTCCACTCATATCTTGCTTCCTTTGCTGTGATTATCACATGTGTCTCACCATCAGTTTTGAATGGCATTATTGGAGTGATATGAGGGATGATAGCCTTAGCACACACAGTAGACTATTATGCAAGTGACAAAGCATGCATTTGAATTAAGTAGAGGGAAAGAGGATCCAGTGTCCCAGTTGAGCAAGAGGCATTTTTGCTGTATACATCTAGGGCATTTTTGGTTTAGGGAGTGGCAGTAGGGTCACATATCAGGGAAGAGGTGAGTATAATAAGTTCAATGCATTTTTCTCCTTTCTAGTCTATCTCTATCAATAGGCCAGATGCTGACCTCTGACCTCTGACCTCTCTGGGGTGTCTGCTACCAGATGCTGACCTCTGACCTCTGTGGCGTGTCTGCAGCCAGACATTGACCTCTGACCTCTTTGGGGTGTTCGAGGCCAGATGCTGATCTCTGTGGGGTGTTTGCATCTTGGGATTCTATATTGCCATATATCTACTTTGTGGAGCCTCAATCACTCACCTTGGTCCAGCCTTCAAAGGCCTCCCTCCACCTCTCTGCTAACACTGTCTGTCCCCTGTGCAGGCCCCTGTCCTTTTCTAGCCTTTGCTGTGCACTGAGGTAGCTCTAACTGTAGAAACAGCGCAGTCACCTGGTGTTGGGGACACAGGGAATATATTGGGCAATATCTTTTCTTTTTCTCCATTTTCTCTATTCTAACTATTCTCTGGCAAAAGTTTTGTTCTAATTACACCACAGGCTGACTAAGGTGAACTTTAGGAACTTTCTGATTCTATAATTTTATGAGTTCAGAAGAATTTATCCAGTAACTTCCTTCTTAGTTCCATTTTATCCTACTTTGTGGATGATTATAGACAGATACACCATTATATTATTTATAGGCTCAAAGCTTATTTTCCTATGTAAAAATAGGCCTTACAACACTTGAGTTGCAGGATTGTTCTAGTGACTAAATGAGATTATGCATAATGCTAAGAACATATATTTACTGAAAAAACTCAGCTCAGCCCAGTTTGTCACCAGTGTAGAAATGTGCTAACTTCACTGGGAATTCTGAAGTTTTGAAAGTGGCTTCAATCACTTACATCTGACTGGACCAGATGCTGGGGGAGTGCCCACGCTCTATATTAAGCACTCAACATGAATTAGTTCATTCCCAGCACAGCTTCAGGAGGTGGGTTGTACTTTCACAGTTTATGCAGTTTAGGTAGAAGGATCTTGGTAGTGATGCTTGTGCTGATACCAAGGTCTACATACACTATATTACACTGCCTCCTTGTGATCATCTTCTAAAGACAGGAATTGTGTTTTAAAATTGCAAACTTGAGCTGACATTCCACGGTGGCTAGGATGTTAACTGTAGTGTGGACTGAAGTTAGCTGGAATGCTTTTTCCATTTGAGAGCAACAGTAGAGAGGATGGTCCCCAGAAGCAGGCTTCCTGTGTTTGCATTCCAGCCCTGCCTCTCAGAAACTGCAATCTAGGGCAAGCTTAACTTTCCAAGCCCTATGCTCCTTATCTATCACTCATCTCAAAGAGTTGTTATGGAAATCAAGTACACCCAGGAAGTGTCCTTAAAACGCTGACTGACAACTTGAGTAGCTGGATACTCTTGGTATTTATGTGTTTTTCACTTTGCAGCCTCTGCAGGCATCTCCCTGTGTGCAGAATTGGACTCTTGCTTAGAAATGCATGGGGTTTTCTACAGATGTTGCAATGTGCAGGATCACAGTCAAGTTGCAGAATTTGTCGTACATTATAATAAAGGAAAAAGCTGATTGTCACACTCTAATTTTTTTCCACTTTCACAATCAACTATTGCTTAGGAACTAATGGAATTAATTCTCTTTTAAATGTTTAATTTTGACTTCATATTTACAAAATTTAAACTTGTTAAAATATTCATAAAAGCCAAATACACTAAATGTTTCAGTTGACCTTTTCTTCAGGAATAATCTCAGATTAGAAGTAAAAGTGAATTCAAAACATGTGACTAAACAAGGTATGGGGGTTCACGCTTGTAATCTCAGCATTTGGGAGATATGCTTGTGAGATGTATAGGCTAGCCTAAGTTATGCAGTGAGCTCCAGGATAGCCTGGGCTACATAGCAGATACACACACACACACACACACAAATAAGGACTCCTTCCTCCCCAAATCTAAATAAAATCAAAACCCAAACAAAATAAAGCATGTGGAATCACATTTTCTATTTGTTTTATGCATCTCTGTGAGATAGGGACATAGTTAGACACTTTAGCCTTTATTCTGAGCTCCAGGAGAAGTTAATAAGTAGCATCATGCAAAGTGCATTGAACTCCTCAAGAGAGAAGTGTTATATTAATACCTGTCTCAAAGTGATGTTCTCAGACTTAATGATGGAAAGTTTGTAAATTGCCTTGGTAGTCCCAGACACATCCTGATGAAGCATCATTTTGTTTTATTGCAAAGAGCTCAAAGTTACACTGAATGCAAGTTAAGGGGGAAATCATATCCCAGTCATTATTTTTATAATCAGAAGTGCATAGAATCAACAATAGTCATTCTATTCTACTTGTGAGTGGTAGAGCTGATCATTTTAATGTTTTCTTTTTTCATGTTAGTTTTGGGAGGAGGTAGAATTTACAATGCATTTTAATCAAGCATCTGTTAAAGTATATAATGGCTGAGATAATGAACATGGTACAAAGAGATCTTTGAGGATATCACTATTCAAATATTTTAAATTTAAATTCTAGTTTTAAAAGAGTCAAACTCCCTTTATATGATTACTATTAAATTTGGCATTTCTGAAACATGTCTCAAATCAATACCGGTAATACTTACAAATATCAGTAGGGAGAACAGTATTGTAAACACATATTCTTGCTGTAGGGTACATTTTAAATGTCTAAACACTAATCAATATAGCGAAATTAAGTATTGACTAAAATAGCTTTATAATAAGTAATTATTGGTTTGCTCTTTTAGAAATTAGACATTTTCACTTTGGGAATAAAGAGTAAATTTACTGTCATGAAATTAAAGTGTTTTTGACCTTTTTGTGCAACTTTCCTCTGTCTATGAAATGATTAGGTGTAAATATGATTGCACAGCTGTATTATGTTGCAAGCATCAATTTTTAATTATTATAAGGTCAATGCTAGAACAAATCTGATTGGTATAGTACCTCAGTGCACTTGTTTGCTTTCCAAAAACCAACCTGTGTTTGCTCAAACCAGCCCAAGTCTCTCTGTTGATACAGCTAATTAGACATACACCAAATCCCTTTTCATCCTTGAGTCTTCATCTTTGCTTGCTATTATGTCAAATCTTTCGGTTTCTTAAAGTAAAAATTGCTTACTTCTTTCTTCCTTCCAGAGAAGGACATTTATTTCCTGCATTATCTGTGTACACATCTCTTTTTTGTGTGTAACCACATAGAGCAATAGTTTCACAATGCTGTCATGTAGGTCATGAACATTTTTTCGTGCAGTGTCTTTGAGGATTGATACGTATGAGGCCCACCAAGAGAGAAAGAGAGTTACTTTTCCAGGCATGGATTTCCATGGTTTTATGCCTTTTCCCCCGTGGGTCCTTTTTGTATGACTTTGGACCTGTCCACATAAGTTAAAGGATACTTTAGAGTATGTATATAGTCTTCATATTATTCATTAAAATTGACAACTATTTTAGCTTTAATGGTAGTTAAGTTTTTTAAATACAAGTGGCTATTTAATTCTATAAAATATCTCTTTTTTAAATTTCATGTGTATGTGTGTTTGCTTGCTTCACATTTGTGCCTGGTGCTTGAAGAAGCCAGAAGAGGGCATTAGATGTTCTGGAACTGGAGTTTCAGATAGTTTTGAGCTGCCATGTGGATGCTGAGAACTAAACCGATGTCTCTGGCAAGGAAGCAAGTACTCTTTGCTTTGGAGACATTTCTACACACCCTATTACTTAATTCTTGACTAATTTTCAAGCTTTCATTCTGCTGCTTTATGCTTGAAACTTTTAGTTAAGTTTATTTTTACATGCTAGGCATCAAAACTTGGAGTTTTGCATATTCTAGGCAAGTGCTCTATCACTGAATTATATTCACAGTCTATTATTAATATCTGCTGTTAACAATATTAGATAAAAAGTTGTTGAAATTTTTGTTAAATTTAGTAAATTAAACAGCATATGGCCTCCTGCAGAAGATGAAGGCTGGAATTCTATCTTCCTGGCTCAGGAAATGAATGCAAGTTGCTGGTTGTGCTGTCCTTGGAGGGGCATGATGAATGGTAGAGAACAGGCCAGCGTTTGACTGTGGCAGGTAGGTAGAGGTCAATGTGAACACAGCCCTTTAGAAATGGAGCCATTCATGGTAGAACATGATTGTGATCCCAATACTCAGAAGGTTGAAGCAGGAATGAACTTGAGACACCCTGGGCTTAACATCTCATAAAAAAGAAAGCACTAGTGATGAACTAAGTGGTCATAAAGAGGACACACTTTGTCTTTAATTCCTTAGTACTCTTTACCAATCAATTGAACACATGAACTTATTTGTCTAATAAATGATAGAGTCTCCCCCACTTATCATTCACTGTGGTATTTTTGAGCAATATATTCTGAAAATGGCTGCTTTCAATAATAAAAAATGTGTAAGTTGTTCTTGTTGAAAATTTTCAAGGATTTGTTGTGTCACTTAAAGCATGGAAACAAGGCCTAAGGAGAGATTTGGGGGTCAGACAGTGATTATTGAATCTTTTAAGTTATATTATTCAAGAACAACATTATTTTGAGTGGCTTTATACCATCCCAACAATGGGAGCACACATGGAACACCTGAGCATCAACATCTGAGAACTTGTAGCTGTACGTGTGGGCATATAACAGACTTGCGTTTCAGTCCTCAGTTTCAGAAGACATGCTTTTAATTGCTAGGTGATAGACCCTTAATCTATTTCTCAAATTTGTGGGTGTTCTTCTAGTTGTTTAACAAATGTTTAAAAATACAGTTGTAGCCGGGCGGTGGTGGTGCACAGCTTTAATCCCAGCACTCGGGAGACAGAGGCAGGCGGATCTCTGTGAGTTCGAGGCCAGCCTGGTCTACAGAGCGAGTGCCAGGATAGGCTCCAAAGCTACACAGAGAAACCCTGTCTCGAAAAACAAAACAAAACAAACAAACAAACCAAAAACCCCAAAAACCCAAAACAAAACAACCCCCCCAAAAAAAACCCAAAATACAGTTGTAAAGTTGCATTTTTGTCTCTGTCATTGTTTTCACTGTTCACTTTGTCACTGTACAATGAGAACTGGGATTGTCATATAAATCAATCTTGTTTATAATTCAAATAAAAAATGATTAAAAAAATAAAAACAAAAATAAGTCTAATTTCCATGTTTTCCTTTTCTTTTCTTTTTTTGATTTTTGAGACAGAGTTTCTCTGTGTAGCCCTGGCTGAACTATAACTCACTCTGTAGACCATGCTGGCCCTGAACTCACAGAGATCTGCCTATCTCTGCCTCCCAAATTCTGGGATTAAAGGTGTGCACCACCACTGCCTGGATGATTTCCTCTTTCTAGCTCACCTTGTGAAATTACTTGTACTACTCAGACACTAAAACATTTATGAATACTGTACCATATGCATTTCCACAGAAATTCTTTTACTTACAGTAAGGGAATCATGAAAGCAAACAAAATATTGTTATTAGATGTTAACGTTTCATAAAGGCTGTGCATGGTTTAGTAGGGTGTAAAACCTGCATAAACATTGCCGATTACAGTTAAAATCCTATCTTTTCCATGCCAACTTTTGAAGGTGGGCAAACACTTTTGAACCTGCAATGTGCAGTTACTTCAGCAGCTCATGAGACTGAGGGAGAGAGGGCACAGTGATCTTCTCACTACTTTCACTCAGTCCACATTTTCCCAGGACACAATTAAAACAAGAAAAACAAGAGCCAGTTATGATTCATTTTAAATCTCTACCTCTTTCTCAATTTGTTATGCCTTTTAAGACTGTAGTAATTTCATTGAGATTTTTCACAGATGATGATTTGCATAGATTATACATTTAGTGCAGTTTGTATTTTGTTCAATTTAGTCATCATAGTACACTAGAGTAGGGCATATGCATATCTGTGTCTAGGATTCACGACACAAAGATGTAAGCAGTATAAATTGATACGTGTTTTAAAATTGAGCAACATTGGAATACTCTTTATCCACCTTCATTTGTCCAGATATTGAATATCATTCATAATCTGTTTGCCATTTTCTTACTTGATGTGGTACAGTAAACTCAAATATCGTACATAGATAGGAAGCTGGGGAAGGGCTTTGTTATGCAGCCACATTGTACCCATTGTGATAGATGCTCCTGGCATAAGTCTGGATGGTCCATTTGGAAGTACAGAACTTCACTTGCTCTGAAGTACATTGGCCTGGTCTTTTAATGATGATAATGAAAGGAGTGATTGAACAGTCTGCAGTCTTCTTGCCTAGCTAGTCACATCAGCCTCTCTCTGGTGTTATGAAAAATTTTCATGAAGCTGTGTGAATAGCTAATTATAGTCATGAAGTCATGATCAACCCCATCAGTAAAATAAAAACTACCATCATAATGAGATAGTTTATATTCACTAGGTAGTAGATATTGAATAGAGGGAGCAATGAAATTCATAAGTTATTGGGGGGAGTAACACCATGTGCAACCGCAGGGCAATATTCACAAGGTTTAAGCACAGTGTTAGGCAGTAAGACTTCAGTTACTGAGTTTTGGGAACATCTATGGTGGCTAGGATATTAACCTAGAAAGACTTTGTCCTAGTTTAACAGAAACTTCTCAGAGTTAAAACTACTTGTCCTATATCTCAGAAACATTCCCAGTCTCAGGAAACTAAGACAGTTTGGGTCTCCCTGTAGTTACACCAAATGCAGTAGGAGTCTCAATGGACTCATTAAGTGCTATTTATTAAGTATGGAATTATATCAGTATCTAAGAATTGGTCAAATCATACACACACACACAGACACACACACAGACATACAGACACACAGACACACACACACACACACACACACACACACACACACACACACACACACACACACACACACGCTTTTGATCCCTCCATTTTGGAAGGCGATTTGATATTTGCCCAAGAATTTTAAAATATTGATATATTAACATAATTCATGATCCCCAAATTTAACTTGGTGGTACATATATTAGAGCAGCTTTTGAATAACATTCTAGGAAATATGTTCAAGAATTCCATAACAGAATTTTTCTGTAATAACAAAATAGATGTAGCCATGTGGGACATCTATATTATATTGCTCTCCCCAGGGGTCACAGACCATCATGGAAGAAGGGGAAGACGTATTTTAAGAGTCAGAGGTTGAGGAGGACTGGGACAAAACAGTGTTTTCTGGACATGAAAGGAAAACTGAACTACTGATCTCTCATCACCTGTGGATCCTATACAAGGCCTATACAAGATCAAGTCAATCAACCTCCCAGCACAAATGTGGGAGGTGACTCACAAGTCCCCACTCATAGTTGAGTGGTTATTGACTGTTGATGGCTGCATACCCATGTTTATAGGACAATACTAATTGAATTTGGTGAAGTTAAAAAAAAGATGAAATTGGGAGGGGTGTGGTGGTGATGGGTTACATCTGGAAGGAGTGGAAGGAGGTTGAGGAGAAAATAGGAGGTGAAAACAATTCAAATACATTATATGCATGTATGAAATTCTCAAGAATAAATAGAAAAAACTATTTTGCAACTATATTGTTATGCAAACTACACTGTGCTTTGTTTATGCAATGGACTATGATGGAGTAACACAGATAAAGGCATCAGTGTGAACTTATGGTAAGACATGAATGCAGCAAGGCAAAGTTACAGAGAAAACCAAGTGGGAGGGGATACATAGAAAATTCTTGGGCAATGACTGCTGAGATAAAGGTAGGAACTCATAAAATGCTTTGAAATTTTTCTAATTTTTATTTTTAAAACTAATTATATATGGCTATTCTTTGTAATTTTTATCTTTTATCTTTTAACCCATCCTTTTAATTGTTTAACATGTTAGCAATATTTAACAAAAAAATTGAGTGTTCCAAGTCTAGAAAGAAGAAAGAATACATGAATAATTTTCTCAAAATAGTTTGTGCATGTGGCCTGAGGTTAAGTTTATGTGTATTTGTCTGCTGATTTCCATCTTATTTTCTGAGAGTGTCTTTCACTGAGCCTCAGGTTCACTTATTTGGGCAGCCTGGCTGGGGAGTATCCAGAAATCCTCCTTTTTTCACCTTCTACCTCCCAGTACTGGGATTCCAGGCAAGCGCCACAGCTCAGCTTGTATGTTGGTGCTAGAAAACAGAACACACACACAAACACACACACACACACACACACACACACACACACACACACCATGCAAGCACACACACACAATAATAAGGAAACTGAAATAAAAGCATAAGATAAGCATATAAGCAAAGCTATTGCAGTAGAATACATTTTAAAAGATGCATGTATTATGACATTCTTTGCTTTTCTTTGATTTTTGTAGAAATCATAAATTTTACTTTCAAGGTAACATTATTTGAATTTTAGAACAAAACTTGTGGAGGTGCATGGTAATACATTATTTCCTCAAGATCTTGTCAGTCCTTGGTAACAGCAAAGTTGCTATGACTTTGAACGAAAATGGAGGCTTATAGCATTTAAACAAAACACACAAAACTCTACTACATGTGAATGAGAGTGGCAGGTACAAGCTCAAGTCTGCTGATTTCTGGTCTGGGCTGCTTTGTTCATAGTTGTTTATAGTTGTCGTTACACTGTTTTGAGATAGCAAGGCATGCATAAGGATTCTGCTTTACTACTCTGGTTAAGTGTATGTTAATTCAACAGTTGTGTAAGAACTGAGCTATCAGCCTTAGCAAATATCAAGGAATATAAATATAGCCAGAAAAGTATAAGGTACTATTCAAAGAAAACTATTTGTTTCTGAAATCTAATTTCATTGAGAGGCCAGAAGGAAATTTGTATTATTGAATCAATAAAGGGCTGAAGGAAAGCAAAATTGGTATGAGCTTAAATCGTGAGATACTATCTCCTAAAACGGATGGCACCTTTTAGAATCCATTAGTCTGCCATGTAAATATTGCAGGGAACTTGAACTCTCCTCAGGTATCTACTCTGCTGTCAGGGGCACCTCCTAGATAACCAGGAATAGTAAATATTTTATCCAAGTAAGTGTCATTCTCTGTCCTCAAACATTAGTAAGAAACAGCAGGCTAGTGTGGCAAAGAGAGAAATAAAAGAGAGAATACTTTTCTTCTGGTTTTTAAATGCCAAGGTTGGTAGTTATTAATTGCAGTAAAAATATAATTAGATTTGCTTTCAGCAGTGAAAGCAGCACACTTCTCTGTAATTTCTCAGTCATTTTTAATGAAAATATAGGAAGCCAAGAAAGCAATTTGATTAAAACTCTTCACTTTCAACATTGGTAATTACCACAATAATATTTTATTGCAGCAGCTTTGAATGCTAGTTATCTATTTAATTTGATGATGCATGTCACGAATGTACCTAACTGCTAGAAGATGATAAGGTGATGTGCTTATCATTAGTGCCTACTGATGTGTGAATTAAACATTGACATAAAAGATGCTTCTCACAGTCATGTAAATGTTAATTAAATTGATAAGTATAAAAACACTTGAACAACTTTCAATTTAGGCAGTTAGAAGAAACGTGCTACATGTCAGGGTCGTCTCAGGTGTCTCTGGGTTAGAGAAAAATGACTTTGGCACATCCTCCTTTAGACTCATGAAATAGTAGTCTTTCCCAAATTAAGTATTTTGATGTAAAATTTGAAAATTACAGCACAATAAAACATTTATAGGAATAATCCACACATAAGTTGACGAAAATAGCAGAAAACACTAGCATAATTTTAAATTTTAATATATTTCTAAAATTATTTTTATTTTATGTGCATGGATTTTTTTTCTGAATGTATTTCTATGCACCACAGATATCCTGGTGCCCACAAAGGCCAGCAGAGGACATCAAATCCCCTGGAACTTGAGTTACAAATGGTCACGAGCTGCCACATGCATGCTGGGACTCAAACGTGGGTCCTCTCGAAGAACAGAACCATCTCTCCAGTGCCGTCATACCTTTTAATGTTTTGAAGGTGTGGTGTAAAGAAAGTGAATGGCGATGGTGCTGTTGTGCTTCTAGTTTGTGGACACATATGTGCAAACTGCTCTTATCAAAAAGGGTTACAGCCACAATGGAAGAATACCCAGCATGGGAGGGGGACAGTGCTGTGGGAAGAAAGGCAGTCTAATCTCTTAGTGACATTCAGTCTGAACAGACAAAGGCAAAGACAGATGTCCTAGATCCTTGTCACCATTTTGTTTTCTGAAAAGGGCTTTGGTAAGTTACTGACTGTCCTTACTGTATAGCTAAGTAACATATTTCAGATTTCACCACTTTTCTATTGCTGAATATTGCCTACTCCAAAGCCATCAAAGGCTGTTATAAGTGATAATCTTTTAAAAACAATACTACCAAGAGACCTGTTTGAATCCATTCTCCATAAAAAAGCAGTAGGGATGATAATATATGGTGTGTGTGTGTGTGTGTGTGTGTGTGTGTGTGTGTGTGTGTAGGTTCATATTCAAAATCAGGAATTAAATAAGAAGAGATTACACAGTTGTATAAGGTGTCGTATGCAAAATTTCAGTTGATTAGTGCTGTGCTCTCAATTACTTAGGACATTTTTGTGGGGCTGAAGTGATGATTCAGTGATTAAGAGTGACTGCTGTTTTTCTAGAGGACAGGGTTTTGCTTCCTGGCACCAGCAGATGTTCACATCTGCTTGTAACTTCAGCTCTATCAGATCTAATGCCCTCTTCTGGCCTGTGCACATGTGGCATCACACACACACATACACACACACACACACACACACACACACACACACACACACACAGTAAAGCAGAATATCTATCTATTTTCTATTTTTAGGGCATAGCACATAGCTATTTACTTAAATTTCTTTTACAGACAATTTTAGTTGAGTAGTAAATGTATTGGAGACATTCGTAACACCCTAAAATAGAGTTTAAACATCTGGGGTCCTGGACTCCCAAGTTTGTCTTTTCAATAAATCATTATAATAGAAAATAAAGATAATCTGATGATAAGAAGTATACAAAAACACCCTGCCTGAAATTGTTAAGCTGTTGAGTTGAACACTGTCACCTGAATGTAGAAATTAGAAACAATAGTTATAGCTGTCAGAAAACAACGCTGCAACTCTTAAACGTTTCTAGTTTTTATAAGACTGGGGTTTTCTTCCCTGTCTCCTCTCTCCTTCTCTTTTTCTCCTTTCTTGCCACTGACCACAGAACCTTGTAGATGTTAACCTTGCACCGTGTCACTGAATTTAACTCCTACCTCAGTTGAATTATTACATTATGTACTCATATTTATGTCTGTATGTGCATGTGCACTTGTGTGTGGATACCTGTGGAGGCCATAGCGGGCATCAGATCCCTTGGAGCTGGAGTTGCAAGCATACATGAGCTGCCTGATGTGGGTGCTGGGAAGTGAACTCTGGTCCTTTGAAAGAACAACACAACCTCTCAACTTCTGCAATTGTTATACATAATCACAATTTCCCCAGTGAGAATGGTTGCATTTTTACTTTTCAGGAGGAGATTAAAAAAATGGTGAAGCTGAATATCCAGAGTGAAAAACTGATGATTTCTTTCATTGCTACTGTAACTTAAGACTTCAGACAGAGATAGACCTCTAAAGAAACAGTATGAACTGTGTGCACAGGGTGCTTATAAATTTCACATTTAATTTTCCTGCCTTTGCTTCCAGTTAGTATTTTAAGCCATTTAACCAGGAAAATAACATTTTTCCATCATCTATTTAAAAATGTTCCCTGCCCCAAATGCAATACCCATGGTCCTGCTATGACACTACTTGTTCAGTCCTGATGTTAGAACTGACCCCTATGGGGACTGGACTGTTATCTTGCCTTCATCAATGCAGTGATCTCATGCTTGGTTATGTAAGCAATACAGTTCAGATGGAAAATATCCTGGCAGTCTGGAGCCATGGAATACCACAAAGTCACTCAGTATAGCAGCTTACAGTTTTGCTCCAGGGAAAGGTTCCCCAAGGTAACAACTCTGCTACTGCAAAAGAGGGTTTCCCCAGCGAAGTTGTTACAGCTCTGTTCAAATCTGCAGGAGTGTAACAACTATGTTCTGCTAGGGGAAGGTTTCCCTAGCAACACTGTTACAGTTCTGCTCTGCTCTTCTCTCTGTCTCTGGCAAAATTTGTTACTTCTCTGTTACAGTCCTCCTAAAGAAGCTTGTCACTCAAACTTCATCCAAGAGGTTTATTGGGAAGGAAGAATCTAGGAAGGTGGCCTGCGAACAAGCTTGTGATTGGTGTATTTTTTTGTGCTCAGGGATTGGTGGAGTTTTGTGCACAGGGACCTCAGCAATTGGTGTGACTTAAATCCCCATTCCCAAGTAAGGACCATGGTGTTTTTCCTTGGTTCTTTTCACCCTACAGCCGCCTCACTATAATGCAGAGTAAAAACTTGGTGTGGACCCTGAAATTACTGAGAAACTATATCCAAACTTTTGACTTGATTTATCTAGTCTTCAGTAATATTTAAAAGTGGGGTACACATTTATTTTGACCATTCTGGGAGTCAGAGGCAGTCACATCTTTGAGAGTTCAAGGCCAGAAAGGACTACATGATGAGATCTAATATCAAAAATAGTAGAAAAACTATAAATCATTGGATATAAACTGTCCAGAAGGAAACTGCATAAGGATGGAAAACCATAATGTCTATTGAAACCCATTAGCCAATTTGAGGCATGCAGATGATTCAATAGCATAATATATCAATTGTAGCAAATTAGTAAAGATAAGTAGTGAAATACTAACTAGAATCAATATTAAAATTTAAAAATAACCTGGATCACACTACTTAGGTATTAAAAAATAAGATACAAAGAGAAGACTAAAATATAGGAAAGATGAACAGAGAGAATGATTTATCTTAATAAATATTGCATATGACATTAAAAATAAAAATACCTGTCAGAAAATACCTTTGTATTAGTTCTGTGCATTTTAAGTTAGCATTTCTATCTCCTGCTTCTGCTTCCTGAATCCTGCTTTGGAGGTACGTACTACTGTTGCATCAGAGATACACAGTACTGCTGCATCGGAGGTGCTCAGTACTGCTGCATTGGAGGTACACACTGCTGCTTGAGATTAGCATAGTACCACAAGTATATTTTAAAAGAGTAATATAGGACTTTCAAGCTAGTATGAAAAAGATTTAATAGATGGTAATTATTTGTGTATAAATATTTCATTTAATAAAAGTGTTAGCAACCAGGCATTCATTTGGAAGAAAGTAAAATTTGGGCCCTTTAATTCTTGTTATCATGGACAAGATGGAGTTCTAACAGCACTAAGGATGTATAAATTATTAACTCCTGAAAGACGTTACCATGTTCCTACCATTTGGCTGTCAGACATTTTGTTTACATTCACCCTCCTTTCTGTGGTGCCAGTATCATAAATAGGATTTTTCATATTAGGCAAGTACCCTACCACAGGGATATATCCTCAGGCCCAATTTAGAGATACTTAAAAAAGCTTGAAGTTACATCATGGCAAGTGTGGTGATCTCCAGTCATGGAACTGTTTGAGGAAGGTTGGGAGCTGTGGCCTTGTTGGAGCTGTGCCACTGTGTGTGTGGTTTTTGAGCCCATGCTATCACTTAGTTCTGAGAATCATTGATATTGAGTTCTCTTCAATCCTTTTTTAAAAAATTAAATCTTGATGTATTGATTTGGTTTGTTCCATTTTCTTCTGCCTGTGGCCTTGGTTGTTTTCCCAATATGCCAGAGGACTTTTGAATTAGGATCTTGTCTTTTTCACACCCCAGAGCATTGTCTCCTCATACTCTGAATGGCACAAATGCTATTCCCCTGAGATATCTCTGACCATCCACTCCAAGGTAGCTCCAAACTCTACTTTTGTCACTTTCCTATTATTTGAATCCATTTTCTTTATAACATTCACAAAAATGTGACTTTTTTAAAGACATGGTTTCTCTGTGTAGCTAGAAATATGACATTTATTTATTTTATATTTCTCCTTAATTTTTGTATCTCCTCTTAAATAGTATATAAAGTTCAAGAAAAAGAAACTTTTGTTTTCTTCTTCTATTGTCACATTCATGGAATATGGCAGAGCACTACACTGCTAGACCAGAGAAGTATTAATACCATTCACCTGACAAGCGCTGGACTCTCATACTCTTCTCTCATTGTATGGGAATGTTCGGAAGCAAGCACCTCTCAATAGCTCTCAATTTTGTGAACTTGGCAGAGTATTAACTTAACTCCAGGCCAAGCCAACATGGAAGATCCAGCATCATGGGAAGAAAAATCTCTTTTTAAAAAAATCAACTGATTCACAACAGGTACTGAAATCATAGCTTTCCTATTAAAGTTTTTGTGCTTGCTAGTCAAAGCACCTGCGAGTGCCTGCAATAGTCCCACATAGATACTGGGCCTATCCACAGTCAATCATGGATCCAGGAGGGACTCATAATACTTAACTTCTCCCTGATGAACTATTGGCTACTGATTTATTCTGGGGGAGGAACAAGCAGTTGTTTGCCCACTGAGGAGCCAACTAGACTACAGTAGAGAGTGGCAAACCCATGGCCACACAGATGATCCTGATTAAATTCAATGAACCACACAGCACAACTACACAAAACCAACAGAAGTCATAAACATGGGAAGGGACTTGCAATGATGGAGGGGAGTAGGGGTAGGAGATTGGGTTGTAATAATTAGAATGTATGATATACTAATTTTCTCTTTTTTCCTCAGATTTTTTTATTTGAATTAGAAACAAGATTGTTTTACATGACAATACCAGTTCCCTTCTCCCTCCCATCCTCCCCTACCACCACCCCCCAACTAAAACCCTACCTATCACATATCCTTTCTGCTCCCCCTGGATGGTGAGGGCTTCCACAGGGTGTCATCAGAGTCTATCATATCCTTTGGGATAGGGCCTGGGCCCACCCCCTTGTGTCTTGGCTCAGGGAGTATCCTTCTATGTGGAATGGGTTCCCAAAGTCCACACCTATGCTAGGGATAAGTACTGAACTACTATAGGAGGTCCTGTAGATTTCCAAGGTTTCCTCAATGAAATCCATGTTCCTGGGGTCTGGATTAGTCCCATTCTGGTATCCCAGCTATCAGTCTGGGGAGCAAGAGTTCCCCGATGTTCAGGGCAGTTGTTTCTGCTATACTAATTTTCAAAGAACAAACCTGGTAAAAGTAAAAAAGAGAATGTCTTTATGTTTCAACAATGCAGATTTGTGATGACTGTATCAAAATGAGTTCTATCTTAAATTAAATTACTGCTTGTCCAATTGAAACATTGTAAAAAATATCTGAAGATAAATTCTGTCTTTAAAAAAATTATTTTGTGCCTTTAAGGTTTTACATTCATGTATGGATGCATACCACTAGCATGTCTGATACTCACAGAGGCTATAAAGGGATGTCGGATACTTTAGAACTGGAGTTACAGACAGCTGTGAGTTGCTATATGGGTACTGGGAATTGAACCCAGGTCCTCTGGAAGAACAGCCACTGCTGTTAAGCACTGAACCATCTCTCTACTCCTGATAAATTGTTTCTTTATCTTAAACTATAGTCAGAATTTTTGTTTTCCTCCCACTTAAGAGCATTTAGTACTTTAAATAACAAAAAAATCTCTTGTTAATCTTATTTAGTGTCAAATACGTAATTTTTTTCTCGCTATGTAAGATTATGGATTTTAGTGAAAGTCAATTTTGTTTCAGCTTCTACAAAAAGAACTGTCTATAATGAACTTGTAATTTTTTTATTCTTAAAATTATTCATCTTGAGGAACTAGATTGATAGCACAGTTGTGATAAATGCGTTTAACACCATGTCAAGTCATAAGAATAATAGCAATAGACTCTCCTTTAGGTTCCATTTAGCTACAGATTTTTGACCATGATAAAGATTCCAGTATGGGTTTCATCTTGTGGGAGGAGCCTTCAATCCACTCAGAAAGTGGTTACAACAGTAACATTTGCGTTACTGATGCACCAGCTGAAGTATCCTGTTAGGCCAGTCATTACTGTAGCTTTTGGGCATTCACAAATGAGTACTGATAATTACTTTTTCTCCCGTGGTAGTATGACTAGCACCTTATACCTCTCATTCCTCATCTTAGAAATTTCTTTTTGAGGTAGATGATGATTATCACAGAAACCCACAACTGGTCAATGTGTAGAGAAAAAGAGACTGTGGATTATTAAGTGGCATCTATAGAAAACTCCTCCCAAGGCTCAAGAAATATTGCAGAGAAGAGAGTGGAACAATTGTAAGAGCCAGAGGTGATGGATGACTCTATAATTAAATATTGTTTTCTGGACACAACAGAGTAGTTACATGTATGAACTCACATAGGCTGTGATAGCATGGCCAACACCTCAAACCAGACAAAACCCCAGTAGGAAGCAGGGATGTGGGCAAGAAGTGGCTAGATGAGGAGCTATAGACAACTGATGGACTGGGAGAGGGTGAGTCAGTTTTCTTTGGGGTGTGAACCCTGGAAGGTCAATCACACTCCAGGGGAAGGTATATTCGAAATAGTATTTGAACAGCACAAGTTGAACTTGATGGGTTAAAAGGAAAAGAGGACAAGAATTCTGGCAGATAGGGGGGTGGTTAGTCCTGGCAGCAGCTCAGGGCAGGGGATGAATATGATAAAAATGCATTGAGTGAGACTCTCAAAGAATTAATAAAGCATTATTTAAATGAACAAAAATGAAAAAAGCCTAAGAAAATCAGATGATTAATATAAAAATTAAGCAGAGAACCACTACTGTCTATACTGTCATATTTAAGGGAAGGGAAAGGTTTTCCTGGACAAGACCATGTTTGGATCAGTTTCCATACAGATTTCTTGTGTGTGTGTGTGTGTGTGTGTGTGTGTGTGTGTGTGTGTGTGTGTATTACGATTTATTCATTTTATGTATATGAGTGCTCTATCTGCATGTATGGTATTATGACAGAAAAGGGAATCAGATCCCACCATAGATGGCTGTGAGCCACCATATGAGTGCTGGGAATTGAACTCAGCACCTCTGGAAGAGCAGCCCGTGCTCTTAACTGCTGAGCCATGTCTCTAGTCCTGCCCTTTTTCCCATACAGATTTTTAATGATAGTGAAGGATGTGTAATGAGTGTGAGAGTTGGAATTAATAAACTCATTCCAGTACCGGTGTGAGTTGACAGATTATTTTTCTATCTGTACAGTTTATAATCTGTAAATGGGAGTTATTTCACTGTTATTTCACATGCAGTGGTAGACTTGGTGCAAAGATCTTGTAGTGAGAACTTGTGAAGTGTCACTTCCATTCCATTCTATATGCTTTCTTCAGTGCTGGTATAACCTGCCTCTAACACTAACTTACAGATTGCATTGAACTTAGTGAGTGATTTTGTGACTACGTGAAAATAGTTCTATACTTTTAATGAGAAATAGACAAATGATTTTAAATGGGGAAATAGTTTATCTTGATATTCAACTTAAAAGAGATGGATAAAGGGTAGGCTTGATTAACAACTGTATTGGTTTTAGGATCACCTAAGAGGTTTACCTCTGAGTGGATCTTTGAGGGTATTTCCTAGAAGGGTTAACTAAGAAGGAAAGTACCTCCCCTATAGTGGGCAGTGCCTTTTGACACTGGCCCAGATAGAAAGACATCTGAGAGAGAAGCAGGACTTGTTTTGACCTGCCCACATTTGCTTCTTTGTTACTTGAATCTGAAGTTGCCGTTCACTAACATCAGAGCTTGGCTTCATTGGCTTTACAAATGGACTCAAGACTTGCGACTCTCCTGGAGTCCTCTCGAGTTTCCAACTAGACTCAGACTGCTGAGGCGTGCAGTTCAGTGAATGAGCAGCTACCAGCTTCTCAGCTTCTCCAGTGCACAGATGGCCATTGTTGAACTATGCAACCCATACCATGTAAGGCAAACCGATAAACCCCTTTTTGTAGTTCATATCCATTCTAACATTTCTTAGTTCCTTTGACCAGGAAGAAGGTACAAAGAACGGACCACATTTCTGTAGATTAGCAATGTATATGCAGAATCTAAAAGGTTTTTGTTTTCATTTAGGTTCTCACTATATTTTCCAAGCTGGCCTTGAACTTATGATCATCTTGTATAGCCTCCTAATGCTATGATCTCAAGTCTGGGGCCCCATGCCTGTCTGTACAATAATATTTTGAAGCACACACCTCCTTAATCTTACAGATGAACTTAAAGCCACCACTTAAAAGGGATAGAGATAGATATATCAGTTGGTAAAGTTCTTGCTGTGCAATCATGAAGGTCTGCATTCAAGTCTCAGAATCTATTCAACAAAGGTCAGCTGTGGTGGTGTTTGCTTGTCATCACAGTGGTGGGGAGGCAGAGACTGGTGGATTCCTGGGGCCCCCTGGTCAGACAGCCTCACCTAATCCGTGGGCTCCAAGTTCCAGTAAGAGACCTGTCTCAAAAATCAAGATGGATAGCTCCCGAAGAGTGACAGATGAGGCTGATTTGTGGTTTTCATATGCACATACACACGTATGAGCATCTACCCATGTGGATGTTTACCGTCCCCCAAAATACCTGGACTCACTCACCCTTTTTCTTTGCAAACATATAGGAGGGATATACTTTCTCTCTAGTCTTCACTTGGGCAAACATGCAACCTATTCCTGTCAATGGGATTTTAGCAAAGGAGATACATAATTCTATCATGTATCACAGACATGGGATTCTGTGGATTACTTTGCCTCTTCTACAGGAGGCTGCACACAGCAGATGATGCAGTCATAAAGGTGGGAAAGCCTCCACATACACACTGCCTTAGGGACTGAGTTGTCTGTATGGAATGAGTAGCACTAGTGTCTGAAACACTGTGCCCCCAAATGATTGCATGTTTGAGTGAGAAATTATGGTGTTTGGACACATATATTTTGTGGTCAGATGTTTCTGCATTATACTCAATCCTAAATGTGTAATGTAGTTGAGAAATGGGAGCTGTGTTGAATTTTTATTAGCTCCTCTCTAGTAGGATAGATTTATAAACATTTTCAAAGTTGCTTCAAACTGTCTTCCATTTTTTTATAGCAGAAATTTGTGCAACATGTATTGTGCTAGTTGATTGGGATACTATTCTGAGCTTTCTTAATAGTGTTTATTTAAAACAAAGTAGCCCATGGAATACCTGGTTATAATATTAAAGACACTTAATCCTGTGTAAGCACAGAAGGGAAAATTCTAAGCTACTTTTATCTTTCATTTTTTTGCCACAGAAGTTTGTATTCCCACAAATTATTCTTGTTTGCTAATTCCAACCATATCCAAAAGCAAGAACAGCCTTCTGAACTGTAAGACTTTGAAAAAGAATAGTAAATCAATGGGTAGATAGCACCATATATCATATTAAACACAGGGAACTCACCACAAAATCATTACACTAAAAAGCGACAATTTTGATTGATTAAAATGGTATGGGCTGCATAGTGTTAAATCACTGTGAGTGATATGACATTATGATTTTACATACCATAATTCTGTCAAGACAATGAAGGCAAAAGGCATTGTCATCATCTGATAGCAGACAATAAGAAGATTCCTGATGTTAGATTTATTACCTGGTTTAGATTTAGAAAGAAGTAATTCTTTTCCTGTTCCACTTATCAAATGACTGTAAATTCCATGATGATGTAAAATTCTAAGGCAGAGCTACTTATAGGTTTGACAAAGTGCCAGCTATAAAATATTTATTGTTCTCAGTGGTTATGCCTTACACACTTAAATATTTATCAGAAACATAAGCCTCTTTGATAAATGTTTCTAATCTTTGGGACTATATTTTTTAAAAAAAATTCTTAGATTTTAAAAATCAGGAATCATTTCTATGTTTTTATTATATTAATAATGTTAAGCTTATGATTTGAAAAGGCAGTGTGTAGTTTAAAAAATTTTATTCCTCTTAACTTCTGATGTTTAAGTGTGAGATTTTTAGAGGCAGTATTTACCGTGTAGAAATGGAGATGTTCTTATTTCACTATGGGTGAGGAAGTCCAGTTTTCTGAGTGTGTATATTTGCTTATGTTTGGCTTCATTTCTAGAAACAGTCTGAGAAAGTTTAAGGATATCCTCAAGTGTGTAAGGTGCTACTGTTAGTATCTTCTATCTGCTCATTGGTTTTGAAGGGCACAGACAGGAAATTTCTTCCCTGGGGAAGCATGGGAGCCTGTTTTTGGTAGCATCAACGATTGTCATCTAAGTCATATGAGGGAAGCAATACGCTAATCAGTACTTGTGGGGTGGCCTGCAATGTCTTGAGGTCTGGAAGGCAGGGATGGATGCTCTTGCAAGAGACAGGAGAGTGGATCTGCAGAGATATTTTCATCAAGACATCCAAATGTGAGACACACAATATAGTAAGCAGCCCAGAAGCACAGGGAATCATAGACAGAAGACAATTGGAGACCCCAGAAGGATGCCAAACCACCACATACAAGTCACAGGTCAAGGAGAGGAAACAGTGTATATAAGTGGCAGAAAGCCAAGTAGACATCCTAGTAAAGCAATATGACTTGGCTACTCAGAAACTGTCCTGATACTACAGGGGACTGGGTTTGTAGAACAAGGCTATTGAAAAGGTGATTGCTTTTTTCCTCAATTCTCTGTGTATCACAACAGCAGACAAACTTTAAGCTGGTGTTCTCATTCTTACCCAAACTTCAAAAAGTCTATCACATTAAAAAAATATAACGAATCCATATTATCACATAGATAGATTCTCGAGAACTCAGAGGCATCTTGAGAACATACCCTTTTTATTTATAATGATGCATTTCAGAATCAGAGTGGATGACAAGGTCAAGTCTTTTCACAGCTTCACCAGCTGAGCAGATCCTACGACCTTAGGCTTTCTAGGCCCATGTGCACCTGAGGTTGCTGTTTCTTCTGACTTAGATAAGGCAGTATCTCAGTGCATGATTTGAACAGTGAGTGATGATAAAAATGTTACAGCATTTGATAGTTTGGATTTTTTGAGAGCTGGTTAATTGTAAATATTTAAAAGCAAGTCTATAATAAAAATAAAATAAATATAATAAAAATAAAAATCCTTTTCAGTATAATTAATTTGTTAACACTTCATTGTCACAGCTGCACATCCCCATACAGGTGGAAAGAAAAGAAAAAAAACCAACAACGAGCTATCGATCTCATGTCATTAGGATTGTCAGTAGATTAAGGAGGTTTTATAACCATCAAAATTGTTCCTGGAAAATTCATTGCACTAGTCTGGCATTTGGGGTTCACAAATTGCATGGGCAATGGGGCAATGACAGTGTCTGGCTAATTTACAGTTAGGTCTCCACACTTGCCTAGATTCATGGATTAAAAATGGAAAAGGTTTTGTGTTCCGGAACATTTTCTGATTCAAGGATAAGGAAGGTTAGTCAGAAGCAATGCTCTTTGACCCCGTAGTAATTTACAGGGTGTTCTCAGCACCACTGTCATTTTCTTGAATACCAAAGGCTAAAGATTATTTTGAATAAATCAGAACTTAAGTCCCAGGGAAATATTACATGTCTTTTGAGAAAAGTGTTTCACAGGAGGAACAATGAACTGAATTCAGGAACATGTCTTTAATTTCAGCCACCTCTGCTAAAAGACAATAAGCATTATCAAAGTCCCTTCTGTTTGCCACTCTCATTTGAATGTTTAGTTTGACTTTCCCTTCTGAAAAATCCTGCAAAGCCAGAGGCTGGCTCTCGGGTTCACTCGGGTTTTTCTCAGGAGTTATAAAGACAATCTTTAGTTTTGAGCTAAGTTTGAATCATGGATTATATTGAGGGTTTGGATTTTTTTCTCGAGAGAATTCTGTAGCCTGAATTTGCCATGAAAGGGCTTTTGAGAATTGTAATGATTTCCAAGACTTTAAAGTATTGGGCTTGGGAAAATAAGAAGCCTGGAAACTCCCACATTTTTCTATTGTAGAGGATTTGAAGGGACGTGGAAGGTCAGGGCAAAAGCAAGGGAAGCTCTGAACATTTACTCAAATACTCACTCTGCAATATGGAGTTCTTTGCAGTTGATGGGAAATATAACTTTTTCCTGAAAATATTGTTTCCTGAAATTTCTGTAGGAAGCAATGCCAAGAGAAGTATGGAGTAAGCAAAAGAAAATAATGAAAAGTAAATCAAGTTTAAGGAAGATCCTATAAATAGATAAATTTTATATCACACATGGAAAATGAAAAAATATTTCAAATGTCTTGTAAAGGAGATCTTAAAATCGTCCTTCTGAAGACCCAGGACTGCTAGCATTTGAATAGGAACTCTCAAGCACTCCCTAGAAGAGAAATAAGATCATTTTAATATCCTCATTACTGTTTATGAGCTGGACCTTTGTTTTAAAAATTAGTTTTAAAGGACTCAGAGGACTTTGATGCTCAGATTTCAAAATTCCTCTCCCTAGGTCGATACATATTCATCATGTGACATCTACTCTGCTTGACCTAGGATTGCTCTTGAGCCTCATGAGACTGACTTGGAAGGCAACAGAGCAAGGGAAAACCCACATACTGCTTACTGAGCATCACCATCCATACACGGTGTGTGACCGCACTGGAAAGTGCCACAGGTCTACCAAATGCAGTGAAAGGACAAACAGGATGGGGAATACTGATTCTAACAGAAAAACCTGGCCTACTTAATTGAGGATGCTTGATATCATTGATTGTTACTTTGTGGAGGTGAAAGTGTTTGGAGACCTAATTTTGTACATTTGGGTTTTCATGTATCTATTCTATGTGTCCATTGTGTGTGTGTGTGTGTGTGTGTGTGTTACACACACACACACACACACACACACACACACACACACACCACACACACAGAGAGAGAGAGAGAGAGAGACAGAGACAGAGAGAGAGACAGAGACAGAGAGAGAGAGAGTTGGCTATCAGTCCCTTTCATTCCCAAGCACTTCAAAATAATGAAAATGAGAATTTTGTATGTTTTTCTGAAGTAAGATTTATACAGTGTACGATGTTTTAATTACTTTTAAAGAAGAAATATTAAAGTTACTATGATGATAGTTGGGATTTTCATGGTTTGTGCTTCTAGTGACCTTATATAGTCCTGTTGTTTTTAAATATGGACTCTTGGCTTTTTAGTTTTAGTACTCCTTTTACCAAGGTTTGCTAAGTAGCTTGTTTACCGTGCAAACTCTCTCACCCGGGCATTCTGAGCTATGGATTGTTAAGTATGGTTGGGTGACCACCATCTACTGAAGCTGGGTGCTGAGTTTTCCCCAGGCTCTAACTGTGAAATCAGTGTGAACCATCTTCATCTGCTCTAGGTGCTTGACTTTCTGAAGAATAATCCATTTGAAAATAGTTTCAAAGTTAAGAGAGAGTGATTTCATTGTCATGAACTAGGGTTTGTTCTTAAAAGGGAGACTTTTCTTCTTCAGTGCTTTCAGCCAGCTCCAATGAAGAAGCAAGCGGCATCAGAGGCTCACTGTCTATTCAGGGAAATTATCTGAGAGGTCCATAGCTTTCCATGTGTCTGGAGTTATTATTATGTCATCTTCTAAGCTATGCTATCAGGTGTTTTCAATTTTAACTACATGTAGTTTTAGGTCACATTAATGGCACAGATGTGCTAATAATGTGTTGATTTGCCATTGCTCCTGTAACATGTGATCCTGAGTCAGTGGATTAGAACCATAGCAGAAAACAATTGCCTTGTAGTTCTGTAGGCCAGGAGCCCGATCTAGCCAGACTCACTAGACTAACGTCAAGGAGCTGGATGGCAGCACTGTCTTCGGCAAGCTCTGGAGGACTCCATTCCTTTCTCATCTTCCAGAGCATTTTCGTGACATCCTCCCTCATCAGGGGACTGAGAAGATGTCTGGTGGGGGGGGGTCTTAATCCCTGTCTCCTGGAGAGGATGTCGGGGTCTACCTCCCAATGTCTGCAGCAGTGGGCCTAGTCCTCTCCTTACATTGTCTCTCTTTGTGCACTCCCACTTGAAGGACTCCAGTTATGTTGGATTCAGCTGGAAAAGCCAGACTAATTTCTCTATTTTCAGCCAGTCTGAAAACTTTATTTGATCTACAACTGTAATTCCCCATTTCTATGTCAGTTAACATATTCACAAGCTCTGGGTGTGGTTGACGGGAGGGACTTGTTCTGCCATAGTGACATATTTTTCAGTTTGTTTTGTTATCAGAGCTTATCTATTTGCCCCCTCCACTAGTGCCTTCAAGACTCAAATCCTGAGTTGTTCTACTTTGGACATGAAATCTCCTCATTCTGCCCTACCACTTTTGCTGTATGCCTCAGTCCAGAAGCTTCAAGTCCATGGTCTGTCATCCTTTGGAACTCACCAAGGCCAGCCTACTCATTGTACAGACAGCAAGAAACTGCTTCAACTGGACAGTGGGCCCAGGACTTAGATTGTGGCTAGAAATTATAAAATTATATTTAAAAACATGTTGGTGAGATCTTACATGTATTTAGGAATATATTTGTAGATACAAATCTGAATATACATGCAATGACAATTAGCAAAAAAAGATGGCATGAATTTGGAGAAGAGTGGGAAAAGGTATATAGGAGAGTTTAGATGGAGGAAATGGCAGGGAGAAATGTTATTAAATTCGAATTTTAAAAATTAAAAATCCTGTGGCAAAAAGTTAACAAAAACAAAACAAAACACAAAACCAAAACCCTGGGATGACAGCACATGCCTATAACCTCAGTACTTGAAGGTCTAGGGAGATTACAAACTAGAGCTCAGCCTGAGCCTGGGCTATATGAAATCTCATCTCAATGACTTCAACACAACACAACACAACACAAAACAGTGCAACAAGTAAACAACCAACAAACAGGACAGAAAGACAGGCAGACAGTAAGACAGACAGCTGGCTAAGCAGGTAGGTAAAGCACTTTCCTTGAAAGAGTGATGACCTGAGTTCCATCACCAGAACTCACTGGTGCAGACATGAATAGAGAGAACTTACTCCAGAGACCTGCCTTCTAACTTGTTCACAGGCCTTGACACCTGCATGGCCATGTCTCACCCCACCTTCACAAACCCCAACAACAAATAAAAAATACAGTAAAAAAGCAAAGATGACTTCTCCATGTAGACTTCAGTACTGAGCATGCCTGTCTCCACACAGCTGCTCTCCATTACCCACAGCTGTATGGGCTAAGGTCTAACTTCCTGTCCCTACTGCAGACACTTACTTGCTCAGTCCTGTGAGCACAGGTCATCCTGTGCCTTATGGAGTCTCGAGGCTGTGTGATGAGTATAGCGCTAATATCCTGGAACCTGCTCTGCTGGGATGTCTTAGTGTCACTATAGCACTATGCCTTTTTATACAAAATAATCTTTTAAAAGTTCATAGATACTCAAAATTCTGGATGCTCAAGATTATCCATTAAATTATGCCAGCTGTGAAGTTTAGTAATAGAGTGCATGTTTAGCATGTTTGAGACTACAGGTTTGATCTCCAGCAACACACACACACACACACACACACACACACACACACACAAACAACACTATGTTTGTGGTATGCCAATATACATGAATTGGCTTGTAGAATGTGTGTTTCTGTCTGTTTGTACACCAGAGGTTGATGCTAGATGTTTGCTTCTATTTCTCCCACTCTGAAACAGGGTCTCTCACTGACCCTGGAATTCAGGGATTGGATATACTGCCTGGCCAGGCCCAGATATCTGCCTATCCCTACATCTCAGCGCTGGGATAGCAGGTAGCACTTGCCAAGCCTGCCTTGTATCAATCATCTTACCAGCTTGGCCATCTACCTTGGATTAGTTTCTACATGTTCACCTTTCATGCACAGAGGTGACGGGGCATCTTGTCCTCGGGCTGTATTCTTCAGAATCAGCTAGGAGCCCTGGGAGGAGGAGTTTCCCTACAACTCCATTAGTTCTGAGTCCTAGTTCTGACATACCAGCAGGAAAAGTTTTGCTTAAAGTAGGATTTCTCTGCTTTTAGCTTTGTTAGCCTTCCTGGATATTTTGGGAAGGTGCCTGGCCACCATCTTCTATTCTACAAACTCGGCACAAAACCAACATACAAAGAAGCTGATGAAAGCACAGCCTGTGAAAAACCCGAGGTGAAGAGATAGAAGGATTTGGAAATGAACATCAGGATATGAATTACAGTCTTCATCCAGTGTTTAACTTTTCTCTGGATTGTTTTTAAATGAAAAAAAATGATGCAAATGAAATGTCATGTCATTATACATGTTCCTTCTCATCTTTTGCAGGATTATTTATCACACAAAACTCATGGGTCATGAAGAGTCAAATCAGCCAAAACAGTTTAGAGAACTTTTTTTTTCTTAGTAATAATAGACATCAGATAATTTTAATCACAGGTTCCTGATTCCTGCTCAAGATTCCTTTGGGCACAGGCAGTAATCTCAGTGACCCTAAGTTGAAGGAGAAACCAGAACCACTGGAAGACTGAGGGCTTCTGATGCTAACTGGCTTTGGCACCCTGACTCTCTGTCTAGGTGCTAATTTCAGTGGTGTCTTATTGATGTGGTTCTGCACACAAGCCCTTTATGATGATACATGGGGAGCCACCTGGCTACCTTAGAGACCAGGGGTTGTCTTAGAGACAACCCCTGCCAAGAATGAGCTCCATCCTGCTGGTCCCCTTCCAAGCAAAGTCTCTAGTCTTCCCTATAGCTTATGCCTACATGGTTAGCCATGACTTACCACTCTGGCTTCTCTTTCTTTCTCTTTTCTTAAAAAATTGAAATGGAATTAAATTCCCTTTCCTCCTTTCAGGACCTTTGATGTTTGTCTGCATATACTTTCTGGGATGACCACTTTGATTAGACCAATCAATAAGGGAACCCATTCCTAAGAGAAGCTACTTCTCCAAACAGTCATTAGGTGTGGGACCCCATGAAATTTCCCCCCTTGTGCATGTCTATTGTTAGTGCCATTGTTCTGGTCTTGTTTCTGAATGGCCCATTGGTCTCTGCATTGTGTTCAGTTTTTTTTTTTTTTTTTTTTTTTTTTTTTTTTTGTGTGTGTGATGACCTGTATTTACTCTAAAAAGAGGCTTCTAAAAGCCTTTTTATTTCATTTTACCTCACATGATTCCAGAAAAATAGTAGTAAGTGGCACTCACATGTTGGTAGTAACCAACAGCTAAGTGGGCCCATGGTCCACACACCAGGAGAGAAATCATGCCTCATACTGCAAAGTTAACCAGCCCCCCAGAATGAGAGAGGTCATGGACCTTAGGAGGGCCACTTTGCTTGACAAACATAATTCCTTACTACATTTTAAATCTTATCCTTATGCTACAGATAAATGTAACTACCACCCCTCATCGAAGAACCTCATGTTTCTTTAGGTCCATTCCTTATCAGTTGTTGGGAAGAGTCCTGAGGCGATGGTGAAGTCAGATGGGTTATGACAAAGGGAGGAGAGAGTGGTACTCAGCTATACACTATAAGAAGACATTAAAATGGGGGGGGATGGGCAGAGAGGGGGGAGTGGAAAGCTGCAGTTGGGATGTAAGAAGAATGAATAAAATAAAAAAGAGAAGTTGTTAAATATTTCAGAACTCAAGGAAAATTAATAGAGTCATTTAAAATGATTTGGACAATTCTGGATGAAATTTGATTATTGTGGTGGGTTCATTAGAATCAAGACTAAGATTGGGTAAGGGGAACATGGTAATGTGTGAAGTTGGCCAGATTATTCATTTATTTAAAAATGACATTTTTCAAATGTCTGTATGGCAACATGAAAGTATAACCAAATGTGAGATGTAGACATGGCAGAGCTAGAGTGGCTCGACAGCGTTCAGAAGATCCAACGTGGCCAACTTCTGCAAACGTTCATCTGGGACTCAGGGATCTGGTGCACACAGATTGAAAATTATGAATGGTTTTCTCTGAGAAAGCCTTTGGAGAAGGTGGTAGAAGAGCACCCACGGACTCCTATCTCTCTGAATGTAATGCTTGGAATAGTGTATCCGATGTGAAGCTCATGAATCAGAAGAGTGTCATTTGCTGGGTCCTAGTTTGTAAAGGTTCAGGGAGGAAAAGAGAAGAACTCCTGGCCTCCATTCCATATAGATCTTCATAAATTTACACCATATATCCACCAAATCAACACTCCTAATTCAAGGGGGAAAAGACGCCAAGCGGCTAAAGATTCTACCAGAGTGTCTCTTTCCATGAAAACCAGGAGCCAGAAAGAGAAGTTTCCACTAAGAATGAGTCAGAAACACCTATTCTTTTTTTTCTCCAATGTACAAAAACTTTGTCTTCTTGAAAGAAAATGGATGTGAGAGAGGATGTTGGCTCGAAGCTGCACTTTGAGCCTCTGCTAAAGGAGGTTCGCATGTCTCGGTTTTTCAGTTGGTGCTTGCTGAGTACCTGTCGTGGAATATTTGTTTAACTATACAAAGATGCATTTACTTAACCTATCATGTAAGGATGGGTTGCTGTTTTACATGCCCTGGCTAAGGCACCTGTTTGGTCTAATAAAAAGCTGAACAGCCAATAGTGAGGGAGGAGGAATGGGCAGGACTTCCAGGCAGAAAGAATAAGTAGGAGGAGGGATTTAAGCTGAAAAAAGAAAGAAGAAAAAGATGCCAGGGAGACACCATGGGCCAGCCATCAGACAAGGAGGAAGCAGGAAAGTAGGACATAGAGAATGAAAGGAAGGCACAGAAGCCCGAGACAAAACATAGATGAATAGAAACAGGTTAACTTAGGTTAAAAAAGCTAGTGGGACAAGCCTAAGCTAAGACAGAGCATTTGTAATTAATAATAATTCTCAGCGTCTTCATTTGGGAGCTGGTCCCATGACACAAAATTGCTATATTGGACTCTGAGTTTAGGAAGAAAAAACACATTAGTGAAACAAGGCTGTGAGGTCAAAGAGGGGCCAGAGAAGTCAGAATTGTAAAGGAGACCCTACCAAGGAGGTCTGTCTTCACGAGTGGGGGTGCACTTCAACCAGTCACTAGAGAAAGAAATTCTAAGCAAAGGCAACAGCATGAGAGAAGTTTGGGATGTAGTGAGTATCTGGGAATTGATAAGGTGTTTGGCTGGTGGTGAATTCATTGCAAAAGTTAACAAGGTGAATTAGCAAACACATTAGACACTTTTGTGGGGGTGGGTGGGCAGGACCAGTATCAATTTTGTTTCTCTCTGTGTTTCTCTTTATCTGTCTCATTTGTCTGTCTGTCTGTCTCTCTCTTTCTATCTCTCCCTCCCTCCCTCCTCCCTCCCTCCCTCCCTCCCTCCCTCCCCTCCCTCTCTCTCTCTCTCTCTCTCTCTCTCTCTCTCTCTCTCTCTCTCTCTCTCTCTCCCTCTCCCTCTCTCTCCCTCTCTCTCCCTCTCTCTCTCTCAAACTCCATAAACTAGAAACAATGCAGTAATTGAAGTTTATAAAAATTAAGCAGTACTTCCAGAACACACTAGAATTTAAGAAAAGACAATGAGATCATGTCTATGTGATTTCAACCTGGTGCTGTGTACTTTGGTGGAGACCAAGATGGAAAGGTTGGATAGGTAGGGACAGGCAGAGGAGTTTATCCACAACTTTGCTCAATTGCTCTGGAGGAGGAAAGAAGCGAATAAGATGTTTTTTGATGAGGCTTTGAGAATAATTGTGACTTTAAAAACTTGATCACATGTTCAATGATTGTTTTGCATTTATAATGTAACAAATCAGTAATGAAAGTGCATAAGACAAATACACATCTTGAGGTTGTGTTGTCTCACTCCAGCAAGAAAGATGAGCTATTAGTAAGCATTGAGCAGTGTAAAATTAAGTGTCCTAGAGAACACACAGTCTAGCAGAAATAGAGTTGTGAATTTTATTTGTGAGTTTGTACGGAAATGGAAGATCCTCATTGTAATAGCTTTCAATGCAGTAATTTCCAGGTTTTATACTTTGTAGAAATGGGTTAGTGTCAGATTCTACCACTAGATGGCACCAGAAGATTAACTTTAAGTTGTTACTGACTTGCCTTTTCTTTTGCACGGCTGTGTGTGTGTGTGTGTGTGTGTGTGTGTGTGTGTGTGTGTGTGTGTGTGTGTGCTTGTGCGCGCACTAAGGAAGGGTGGCATGAATTAATAAGTAAAAACAGAAACAATTTGGTAGTAGCTTTGAAAATAAGTGCTTTTATTCTAAATTCATTTTATTTTTCTTTGTTACCTTGGCAGAATATTCTATCAATTACACAAAAATTGTACCTTCCAATTTTAAATTAGTTTTGGTTGGGCAGTGTATTCATTCATTCATTCATTCATTCATTCATTCATTCAGAAGTAGGGGCTGTTGAGATCTCTATTCGTGATTCAGGTTGTGATGGAATTTAAAGTGTAATTTTAATAAAAAGAAAGCAGACATGACAGTGTCCTGTGATTATTGATATCTGCATTTATCAAACAGTTTATTGTCATGGAGAAATGATAAAATTTATTTTGAACCTATATCTCAGTGAGTTTAATGCAAGTAACTTTATGTATGCCACTTTAGTAGAAATGCTGTTGCTTTGTTAAAATAGACAGTTGTACTTCCTAAATTATGAGATGAAAAAAATTCCAAAGAAAGAATATCACTCTTTCTTGTGACAGTTCCTGTTGGAATTTGGGTTGACTTCAGTTCTTAGTTCAGAACACTGATTTAGCTTATGGTTATGCTATGTTTTGATGGTGTCCTCCTGTTTCATCCTGTGCTGTGAGTCCATTTCCCTGCTTACCTGGGGTCCTTGTTCCTTTCATCCCAGGCTCTATGGTCCCACCTGCCCATGGCCAGGGTGTGCTCTCCCCGGTGCCTGTTAAGGTGATCCCTGAAGTATTACTACTTTGCCATTTCTCTGAAAACTCCCTTTCTTATACAGCCTTACACCATTTCTGTGTTTTGGGGGTAAATTTTAGCAACAGTTTTGAGATGACAACAATTTTCCACAACTCAAATTCCTTATCACTAATTGTGGCCTCGAGAAACTTAACAGCTGTTGAAAAGTCCAAGTTCGTTGACCAATGAGTACATCTCCTGTTTCCTGTCAACCACTCATCTGGATTAGCATTTGTTCCCAAGGGAAAGGCTTGTGGCTTCATGTGGACTTAGATTTTTGTCTCGTCCAATTTCTTCCACTTCTCTGACTTCTTCCCAGCCATTTCTTCCTTTCTGTACCATTTTGACTCTTGAGGATTATGTAGACATGCGGCAACAATTCTCACTGAGTTCATGTTTCCCAAAATCCACTTAAATAGTTTTCTCCTTTGTATAAGACAGCATAGGGAGAAAATGATATTTCTGAGATCTATGTATAGGTAGCTGCTTTTCAAAAATGCAAGTGTCTCATACTGTAGCTTGGGGATTCACTGTGCAGTTCAGGGTGGCCTCCATCCTCTGCCTCTGGACTTTAAGTGCTGAGACTACAGGTAGATCCATCATGCTTGGCAACATCCTTCTTTTATTTTTTTGAACTTCAGTTTGTATAGGTCAGTGGGATTACAAATTTTTCCTCTGTGTATTCTATTGGGAAGATTTATGGAGATGCGAAATGTTGCTGAAATATGTAATTTATCCCTTCTTCCTGTTCTCTCTCTCCCTCTGTCACAGTGGCACTAACTATGCAAACAATTATGGTCTAGGTCTTCTGATCCCCCAACCTTTACCTGCTGAGGCTCCGAATTACAAACATGTTCTACCATGACAAGTTTATGTGCTCCTATGGCTGTGTATGCCAACTGAACCACATGATCTTTCTTAATACATGGTACACTCACACATTGGCATTTGGTTGCTGTCAGTACTGCTGCAATAGGAATAGTTATCTAGAATAGGACTCATCACACATTAGTCTCCCATCTTTAATGCAATGAGATACTGCTTATTCTTCGAAGGTCCTTATACCCCATGGCACCTTGGTTATATCCTGGGACAGGCTTGTCAGCAGGGTTTGCCATCATCATTTGAACAGCCAGCCTGGAACTGGTTTCTTGTCAACAGAAGGTAAATTTTGAATGTTTCACCAACATCAACTGATGAATATACATGATAATTAGGGAATATGGGATCCAATAATCAATTTCTAATTATCATGCCTGCTATCATTTTAATGATGTGTAGCTATGACCACAAAGAAAATATGATCAAGACTACATAAAGGGAAAGAATTGTGGAGTGATAAAATTGCGTCAAGGGCTGAGTCTACTTTAAAGGGCCTGAAAGGAAAGCAAACTGGTTTCAACTCTTCTTTCAGTGACTCCAGCTATCAGAAGCATTTACTGAGCCATAGTGGAATCTAGGTCACCAGTACATAGAATGGGGGCTAAGCATAGGCAGATTCATCTTCAGTGGCTTCTTTAAAACTTTGTTGATTATAGCTGGGTGTTGGTGGCACACGCCTTTAATCCCAGCACTCGGGAGGCAGAAGCAGGTGGATCTCTGTGAGTTCAAGGCTAGCTTGGTCTCCAGAGTGAGTGCCGGATAGGCTCCAAAGCTACACAGAGAAACCCTGTCTTGAAAAACCAAAAAAAAAAAAAAAAAAGGAAACATTGTTGATTATATATGTCTGTGTGCATGCTGTGTGTGTGTGTGTGTGTGTGTGTGTTGAGGAGGGAGTTCAAGATGATCTTAAACTCATTTTCTTCTTGTTTTGCCTCCTGGGTGCAGGGATTACAGCTTTACGCAGTCTTACTGAAAAATGTAGAATTTACCACGCCCAGCTAAGACCCACTGAGTCAAAGTTTTTTTTAGCAAGATAGTCAGGTGACGTTTTGTGTGCACTGTAATTTGAGAAACACTTATTTAGGCTATGATAAAAATTGGTACTATGTTATCTGTTTAGCATTTGATGGAGACCCTCTTCTTCCTGGTCCTCTTTGCATAAAGCACTTGGAGAATTATTATTAATAATTAAGAATCCTGGGACAACAGAAGAAGCAGTTCTTTATTGCTTCTCAGCACAGATCCCTTTGCAATGTGGAGGAGCCAGGAGTTTACTTCTCTGGAGCGAGAGCAACACACTACTACTGCCTTTGTGTGTATCGGTACTCTGTCTCAGTCAGGCAGTCACATGTACCTGCTAAGTTAGCAGTCTTTGATTTTCTTTTCTTCCCCTTGTCTCTTCTAGCCATGAAATGAATTGACTTCTACACTCTCGTCCGGTTCCTCATCTCTCTCACCCCAGTGGTGTTTCGCTGGCAATAGTTCATAAGATAGGTGTTACCTCCTTGTTAGGGTGTTTTGGTCATGGGCCTTTGAGGCTATTGAGGAGTCAATGCACTGACAATCTGGTGGTCAGGACAAAACTGGGACAGGGACAACTGTAACCATCTCATGTCTGCTGTGATATAGTACTCTGGCTCGGTAACAGTTTGAAATGTCTGCTTCTAGTCCAAAAAACGGGAGATTTTTAAGACACATTAAGTTACAGATTGAATGTATATAACAATGAGGGTTCATTTAGTTTTTGAATTTAGGGTGACTATGTATAAGTGTCAAAGGCTGGAAGCCTATCATATTTATTTCTAACAGGTGACATATAACATTTTCAAATTTATAACAGTGGTGGTGCTAGCAATTTAGACCCCTTTCTTCAGTTTTATCACGCTTGCATATTGTTCAGAATTGTCTGACTTCACTGAGATATTTTCATCTGGCTATTGACACTTCAAATGTCAGGCATGACGTTATAAATGTTGTGCTGTTTATTTATGATCACACACCATCTAGACTTCCAGCTGTGGAGAGAAAGAAAACATATCAGTGGTCAAAGACACTATGATCTTGCTTTATCCCCATTGTAGCATACTTAATCTTTCTTATTTCCCCCACAAAGGGAATACAGCTTAAAACATACCTCCCTCTACTCTCAGTTAATTTAAACATGTAATACGAGTGGTCAATTTATACTCTGCCTATAAGGTTAACTGTAGGCCAGAACTGTTTGTTTTTTAATATTTACTTAACTCTGAGTGCTGCTGGCATTTTAAAGGTCTATTTCTTTTAATACTACATAATTTAAGGGGGAAATCAAGACTAATTAGTTGTTAATGAGAAACGCATATAATGAGAAACAAATGTAACATTAATGTCATGTACAATGTATGTCTGTGTGGTTTAAAAGGTAGGAACACAAACATTATTCAAAATTAGGGAATGAAATGGTTGTAATAATTACTAACAGATGTGTGGTAGCTTGTGTTGCAAGTCAAAATTTTCTTGTCAGCACAAGGAGGAGATGATGTTTGATAGTCTGCGTTTGATATGATTTTGGAAGGTTTTGTATTTTCATGCACACTCAGATACATACACAGACACAGGCATTTCATCTGACTGATAGCCTTATAAGACTGGAAATGATTTTAGCTACTATTTCCTTGTGCTCCCATATTTATTGCCACCTCATCAGCACAGAGGTTATTTGTGACATTCTCTGGTGTCAGGTTTGGTTGTGTGAGCTCATGTCTCTGCCAGGTAGTAGTGCATCATGGTCTAAGGTACATCCGTGTGTTTACAAATTATGTTTTAATTGCTGGTGTCTGTGAATCTTGTACAGTGGTTGGAGGGTAGCCATCGGACAACCTCACAGATTCTTGACACTCCTCCATGGGTGAATGCCACCCATTGTTTCTCAGCTTTGTACATATGAGCCTTGTCTCATTCAGCAGTGTCCTGCATTAGGAAATTGATTCTTTCTGCCCTCAGAGAACTTAGAGTAGGTAACTCTGGACAAGCAGGGCTCCATGACTGGCCTATGGGTGTGAGGATTAACTATGAAAGCAAGGAAGAGAAGACAAATGGAGTGATGAACTTAATCCCAAAATACCACAGCCATGGAGGTTTTAACCTCTGAGTTGTTCACTGGTGCAAACCTAAGGAGGCAAACATACCCCAAATTTCATAGTCTCACCTATCTGTCTATTCTCCTACCCATATATACATAACCTACCTTCCATTTACTCATCATCCACCCATCTCACAGCAGATACTTACTAGGTGTTCCCTACATGTCAGAGTGGCAGTTACATTCCAGAGTCTCTGCTCTCATGAGAGAGACTTTTATTCTAATACATAATACCTGATATTGCTGAGAATTAATATAGCCTATGTATGTGTGGTGTAGGCATGTGTGTGTGCTTGTGTGTGGGTGTGCATGTTAGGCCAGAGGAGGGCTATGAGATTCTGTTCTGTTTCACTCTGCTTATTTCCTTGAGAAATGGTCTCTCCCTGACCTCCGGAGTTAGGTTGGCTGCCAGAAAACTGCAACAACCCTCCTGTCTCCAAGCTCTCAGTGATTTTATATGGGTCTTAGAGATTTGAAGTATGACCTTCAACACTTACATGAATACTGAAATATTTCTCTAGTCCATGATTCTTCACAAGTCATTCTAGTTTTTTAAAAAAGCTACAAGAACACGATGTAGCAAATACAAAAATAAATATCTTTAGAGAAATACCTATTTATAGGAAAGAAATTAAATTTTACATGCATTAAATACTGAAGCTACTAGAAGACTTATTTAGATACCAGTTTTCGTGTAGGAAAATCCATTTTCTATATCATGTGTGTATATTTTAAATTATGGAGGAAATATTTAATGCACTATCAAGCTAATCCCAGGAAAACAAATGATAGGGAAAAGCAAGCATGGAAGCATGCACAAGGAGGGTGCTCAGTATTTGCGATAGTGCCACTCGTTGGCTGGAAGTGGGATGCATGGCAGCCGCTGGGATGCTTTCTAAGATGGCCAGTTTGTACAAGTCTTCTAAGTCCTGGTGAACCTGCAGTGTTTAAACCAAATACTTGGATGACTGTTAGTCACCCTGGAGTTTGAGAAACACTGATGTAGAATGCTATTTTCACAGTCTAATATCTCAGATGGTTGCTCACTATTTGAAATTCTCAAAGAGTTATGTTGACAGCTGGTGAACATCTGTCTGGAATTCTAATACAAGCAATAATACTGTGTAATAACATACAGTATCCATTAGTGTTGAACAAGGGTGTTTGTTCTCTGGCATTATGAAACCTAGAATATTGCTTTTCTTTCTGTGTGTATTATGAACCAGTAGCATAAATCTCAATTTTTGTCTAGCTTTATCTCTGATGACTGTTCTTTCATTTATCATATCCAATGCTTTAGTTTCTTTTTTTTTCTTGCTATTTTATTATATCCTTGATCTTCTCTCAGAACCAATTTCTTTTTAAAAGTTGTTTTCCAATATTTGCTTTCAAGAGAGTAAGGACAACCAATTACTAATCAACTCATGATCAGCTCAGAGCACTAAATGATTACATGAATTTTCTGTTTAGCCCTTAGGGCGACAGAGGCCAGGTGACTATAACCGTTTCCAATCTCAGAGGCTTAACAGACTCACTCCAAGCCTACCATGGGTTTGGGGGCTTTGTTCCTCAAAGACACAGGGGATGCCGCCCCAGGAGGTTCTGCTTCTGTAGATGTGCTGGCTTCAACACAAGCTTCTCCACAAGGACAGAGAGTGGATGGATTCCCTCTTGACTCAGAACTGCTTTGCTCAGGAAGGAGGGCATGGTACTTTTGTCACAGACCATGAGTCCTAACTGTTCATGTGGCTGTACCCCACGAAAAGAGATCTTCATGAAGTACACTCATGTGGTGGGTAGCGTCACTTGTCCTATTTTCGGAGACTTTGACTTTCAGATTCAGCTGCACAATTCTTGCCACGATCTGAACAGATGCAGATGACTTGGTGTGATTTAACCTGGAGGGAGGCAGTGGGGACACATCTCTGCTGGTTTCTGCCAAGGGAAAATATTTTCCCCCTGAGTCCTAACTGTTAAGCATTACAAAAATTAAAAATATTGTTTAAAAACCGAATGGAGAGGAATGACGGCACAAAGATGAAAGAAAATATTTGATGAAGGAGACCACCATGAGAAGTTTGAAGCCAACTACCCCTACCCACAAGTGTTGGAAATTGAGCCCAGAGGCACACTGTGCTACAAGCCCGGCCACAACATAGTTTTAAAATATGGCATTGAAAACAAATAGCCATAATGGATGGGTGCTAAAAGAAACATCAGATCACTTTTTCTTTCAACTTTCTTTCATAAGTAACTTATTTATAAATATGCCAGTGTAGGAACCAAGGGTGTAGAAGTGAGGAAGCATGGGAAATTCCCACTATCTTGGAGCTAACATGGGAACAGCTCACTGGGAACTTCCATTCCAGTGTGACAAGGGCACATACTCACAGGCAGTCTCTGTTCTGGTGTGACAAGAACACACACTTACAGGCAGTCTCTGTTCTGGTGTGACAAGGACACACACTCACAGGCAGCTTTTGTTCTGGTGTGACAAGGACACACACTCAAATACACCCTCCATTCTGGTGTGGCAAAGACACAATCTCATAGGCAGCCTCCCTTCCGGTGTGACAAGGACACACACTCACAGGAAGCCTCCATTTTGGTGGGGCAGACACATAATCACAGGCAGCCTCCCTTCTAGTGTGACAAGGGCCCAATTCTGTCCTCTACACCATTATCTCATTCAGTCCTTTGAAAACCCTGTCAGCTGGCCATAATGAAACTCAGATAAATTTTAGGAGCTAACCATCCTCTCTCATCAGACAAGAAGTTTAAAATAGTAAGATCATATAAAATGATAATTTCTATAGCTCAAAGGACTGCCTCAGCTCATGATTTCTATCGTCTTACAGGCTGCATAAATATTCACAGGAGAAATTATTGAATGTTAGGAAGCAAATAAGTCATCTCCTTTCTTCTATTTTCATGGCTTCTAGGAAGCTCAGGACTTAAATTTCTGCTCAGCCACAGAAGAGCTTCCCTTCTGGATACATTCATCCTAATTCTGTAAGGACTAGACATACGCGTCCATGTTTCAAATATTTATGGGGTGTGGGAATAGTATGTATTTTAAAGAAATGAACAATGTAAAAATTATTTCTGGACCTGCAGATGTGGCTCAGGCAGTGTAGCACTGCCTTACATGCTCAGAGCCTTGGGGTTGGCCCACAGCACCTCATACAGCAGACATGGTGTTGCATACCTCTAACTCCAGCACGCCAGTGGTGGAGGCAGGAGAACCAGAAATTCAAGGCTATTAGTGGCTTCATGGTATGTTCTAACTTTGAGGCCAGCCTCAGCTACATGAGACTTTGTCCCGGAATAGTTCCCAAGACACCACATGAAACCTGTGGCTGGTACATTCAGCTTAATGATTTATAAAAGTGTATATTTGGGAGTAGAGGATGTATAGCTTTTATAATAACAGCTCCATTTTGTAATAACAGAATCACAAACCACGGTGTGTTCTGATAATACTCTCCATGTCTCAAAGCCATCATGCTCAGAAGTTCAAATTGGATGATTGCCTCTACCAACCCTGTTAGCACAGGTGTGGGTGAGCCAGTCCTGAAATTGTGAGCATGGGAGAGCTATCCCCATTACACATCTGTCTTGTGGCTGCATGGATGGGGGAGAGATGCCTCCCTCACCTACCAATGCCTGGCAGATGGGAGAGCTATCCCTGACCCCCACCAGCTGCAACACTCAGGAGAGCAGGCCCTATACCTCACTGGGGCAGCACAATAGAGCCAACTCTGCTGGCAGAGGAATGGGTGAGCCAGTCCTGAAGAGTGAACAAGGGAGAGCTGTCCCGTCACTCATCAGTCTTTAGGCAGCATGGGTAGGGGAGCCCTCCTTCCCCCCACCTCCTTCCTATCAATGTCTGAGGCATGTGTGAGAACAGGCTCTGAAGGCCCAGGAGTGGGAGAGCTGTCTCTGCCCCCCACCAGCTGCAACACTTGGGAGAACAGGCTCTGCACCTCACCTGGGTAACACAATAGAGCCAACCTTCATGGTGGAGGTGTGGATGAGCCAGCCTCAATGTTGTAAGTGTGGGATAATTGTCCCCACTACTCCTCTGTCACATGGCAGTGTGGAAGGGTGAGAGATGCCCCCCTTATCCCTCACACCTTACCACCTACAACAGATGAGAGAATTGACCTTCCCCCCTTACCAGCTGCAGCACTCAGGAAACAGGCCCTGCCCCTTGCCTAGGCAGCACAGCAGAACTGCCCAGATGTGAAGGGGACCCAGCCCCAATGTTATGAGCAAATGAGATCTGTCCCCATTACTCATCTGACATGGTAGCATGGGCAGAGGAGAGATGCCCTCCCCCCACCTCCCACCCATTGATGCCTGGGACAGGTGGAGGAACTTGTCCTGGGGTCATAAAAGCAGGAGGGCCATCCCGACCCTTCTCCAGCAGCAGAATTCTGAAGAGTGTCCCCTATACCTCACTTGGACAACACAATAGAGGTGGTCCTAGTGGTGTAGGTGTAGGAGCTGACCCTGAGGGGTGAAAGTAGGAGAACTGGCCACATCCTTCCCTCATTGTTGCAAGGGTGAATTAGCTGGGAGCAGTGCTGGAGAGCTCACCCTGGCGGTGAGGACAGGGGAGAACTGGCAGGCTGACCAACCCGACAGCTCCCCAAGCCTAAAACCAGGATATGACTTAGCCCACCCCATCATTCACCCCATCTATGGTCTGCTGGAGCACGTGAAGGGACCTGACCCAAAGACCCAAAGCTTCAAGATCTTCATGACACGGGGCAACAACAGGATATCCAGGGGGAGCCCCACTGAGGACCAGCATCAATAGTGTAGTAGAAACCAGAGGCCAATGACTCTGTATTGAATGCTTGCAAACAAAGCTATATGGACAAAGGGGTGTACTGTGTCACACTACAGCTTCTATGATGAGATTTGTAATTTTTCCCCTTTCCCCCTTTTTTCCTCAGCACTCCTCAAGTTAATTTATAAGTTCAATATGTTTCCAGTAACAGATGAACCATCATCCTTTTTCATGTGTTAGGTTGAAAGCAAATCTCCTAGGGAAATTATGTGTAGGAGGATATCATGAAACACAATAAATGTGAATCGCAAATGGGTCAGAGCAAGTTTGATGAGCAGATGTTTATTAGGAAAGTACTCACGGTACTCACGAGATGGAGTCAGTCTTTTACTACCAGGCAAGTCAGGGAACAGAGAGAGCCACATGCATGCAAGCCTCAGATTTAAAGTCTTGCTACGTCACTCTGACCGCGCCCAAGTGTGCCTGGTCTGTGTCACCTGGTGTGTGTCACCTGTGCCAGCCCCCAAGAGGGCATAGCTAGCATTTCCCCTACAAGAGGAGTGTGGATAGCACTGATAGCATGTGTGAGGGATTAGCTTTACCCTATTGCCATGCCCACAGGCCTTCAAAGCTGACCTGGTACAAGACATAGCAGCCAGGCCCACAGATGGATCTGAAAGGCTGGAAGTAATTCCAAGCATGAAGTTCCAATTTTAGTGAAGGCGTTAATCACTGGAGAAATGCAGATTTAATACATGGTGATGAGGCAAGTGAGTCACTTTTATTTTGTAAAAGAGATAAAATCACATTTCTTTCTTGTAGCAATTAAAAATAAACTTCAGATAACTTAAAAAATAAGAAAGCAAATCAAATAATTAGAAGAAAATGAATAAATCTGTTAAAACGTTGTATGATAGGGTTCATTGTCAACTCGACGTAAGCTAGAGGATGGATGCACCACTGTTTCATGTCTGTAGAGAATACGTTAGTAGTTGTACTGAATTGGAAATATGTATCGACTGTGGGTGACATCCTTCCATAGGCATGGAATCCTCAGTTGAGTACTGCAGGAAGTGAGCTGAGGACCTCCACTCAAGTGCTTGTTGCTCGTTGTTCTCTTCTGATTCTGATGTTTGTGACCCTCCTCAAGTTCCTGCTCCCTGACTCCCCCACCATTTTACTTTGAACTAAACTAAACCCCCTTTCCCCTAAATTGCTTTTGTTTGAGTATTTTATCATAGCAACAACAAAAGAAGAGAAGAAACTGGTTTTAGAGAAAGTTTTTCTAAGTATGATTGCAAACCCAGATGAATTAAGCAAACAAGACTATAGCCATTAGAAAACGATATGGAAAACAACTTCAAACCCTCCCTGGGGGGCAGAAAGGGGTTGGGGTAGGGGGTGAGGAGCAGGGGAGGAGGGGAGGGAGAGGGAACTAGGATTGACATGCAAAAGAAGCTTGTTTCTAATTTAAAATTGGTCTAATTATAATTATAAAAATAAAAAAACAAGAAAACAACAAAATGTCTAGTATACAAATTATTTATATGTTTAATATAAAAGTCTTAAAATTTGATAAGGCAAAATGTTAAAAATCTATTAAAATGGGTAAAACACATTAAGAGATAATTTATAAAAACATTTGGAGGACTTTAAATATGTAAAAGATATTGAACTTAGCTCATTCTATGAGTAACTCCACGTTCATTGAGATACATGTTTTTCCATGTGTACTTGGCAAAAATTCTGTCGCTTGATAACATGACTCTGAAGACTGTGAGTGGGATGCTCTCCACATATTGTTGCAAGTACTGGTTAGCTATAGTCCCTAGGGACTTGCTACATGCTGATGGTTTGGTCCAATATACAATTTCTCTACCTGATGTCTTTGCACATCACTTTAACACTGTTGGTATTTCTCCTTCCACCCCGTGAAAATAAAACCCTTTGCTCTGATGTCTTTCAGAGAAATATTTCACACGTGTGGGCTTCTTGCCTGCCTATTTGTCTATGCACCACATGCACACCTGATACCTAAGGGCTTCAGAGGAGGGCATCAGAGTCTCTGGAACTGGACTTATAGATGACTGTGAGATGCCAGGTGGATGCTGGGAGTTGAACCTGGGCCTTCAGGAAGAACAGTCAGTGCCCTTAACTGCTGAGTCATCTCTCCAGCTGTTGTCTTGGTATATTCAGATGGCCTTTTCCTTAACATCTTCGGAAATCATGAAGTTTGATCTTTAGAATTTAGCACCCATTGAACATCATATGGAACAGTCTTTCATATCACTAAACACTGTGATATTCCATGACTTACATGGTTAAAATTTCATGATTTACTTTCTTCCACACCTTGACACTCTTTCTGGACATCATTTCCATAGCTTCAACCTCACCTACATGAGTATAAAGTCAATGTTTATTTTCTAACAGCTCAGAACTGCAAGTTCAATCTCACTCTCTTCTTACCCATACTTTGTCCAAGTTTGTTCTCCCCTCTGCACTGTGTTAACTGCTCAGGTTTCTGAGTATTTTGCAGGTCTGAAATGCTGGCTCACTGCTGACTTCCCTTCTTTCTCTGTTTGCATGGTAGGACTATGATAAGGTGCCCTGTGAATTAGTGTCCTATATTTCTGTGCTAGCTAGCTCTGCCTTGGTTTAGGTCATCATGCCTCTCTTGGACTTAGTGACAACTTTACAGTTCCTTTGTGTCAAATTCCCTTCATTAATGCTCACCCTTAACTTTTCCAATCAAGTTTTCTTTATAAAACATGGATTTGATTACATCTGTATTTCAATAGCTTTAAGATACACTATTCTTATACATTCATTTATTTCTTGGTTCATGGTTCAGAATTTTTAGGCACCAACTATAAGCCAAAAATTCTTCTGTTCTCAGATATAGAAAGGTAAGACACTCTTTACTAAGTGACAGGCTGCCCTCAGCATCCTTTGCCATGCATGTCAGGTATGCAAAGCAATAACTTCCCTTTTAAACTAAATACTATTGTCTTTGTACTGTCTATATTTTGACATCCTGATACGACGTTTTTTCCCTTTCTCTTCTTCTGAAAAAGCCTGTGTAAGCTGCCTTCACATTCACTATAGAGCTAAGTGTGACCTTGAACCCCTGATTCTCTGGGTCTCGACCTCTCAAAGGATGAAATTGAAGGTGTGTGTTCTGTCACTTGGCTACTGTCTATCTTTTCCATTACACTCTCATCATGTTATGGATTAGGCAGTCCTTAATGCTGAATCAATTAGTAATAACGACAGTGATGATGATGAAGCAGTAAGCATTTGGAACACTTGTTAAGGCCTGAGCAAATGCTAGGCACTCTGATGACTACATTACTCCATGTTTGACTTATGATTTAATCTTTTCCTTTTGGAATATAACCACAGTGTACTTGAAATCACAGTCCTCTTACCTTTGCTTTCCAAGTGTTTGGATCATAATTGTGCTGCACTGTGTGTGGTCTCTGATTTAATTTACTTATTTTAATTTAATTTATAATTCCAGACCCATCTTATTTACAGCCAAATAATACTTTATATTTAATCTACAGCAAATGCTATTTGGATAAATAAACACTGTATAAAGATTGGGCTGAAAATATTTTAGCATGTGAGAGGAATTAAACCAGAAACCTCTTTTGTGTTCTGTAGAACAGATGCTCAGTTCTATGTAGATAGAAGAACATATTTAATTCCTTGTATTCAGAGTGACTGTGAATTGAAATTGTTTGCGGTTGTCTACTTTCCTTTTAATTCGATTCTAATGAGAGTCTAGAACCTTCTCATACATTTCAAAATTTTTTTTCTTTGCAAGCTGTCCTCCAACTTCCACAGACATTTATTTGGGCTGTGGTACACACACACACACACACACACACACACACACACACACACACACACACACACAATTAATTGAAAAGAGAAAGAAAACCCTCTTTTTTGTATTGTCAGGTTTTAACAAATCAGAAGTGTAGCAGTAATAACATTTAAGACAGTGTTACTATTTTTACTTTTTATTTGTTAGTCTGTTTTGAAACTGTAGCTATGACAGTTTCTAGATGTCTAGATCTTGCTTTGTAGACCGGGCTGGCTTTGAACTCATGGCAAGCCTCCTGCCTCTGACTGATGTGTACTGAGCTTAGAGGCATGCATCTCTACATTTGGTGATATTTACACCACTAAAAAGAAAACTTGTATTATATGTGTACATGTGTCTTTAATAGACTTATTTAGTAAACAAAAAATGATTTTGTAAACTTAGATTGTGACTTTTTTTCTTCCTGTTAAAACATACATATACAAGAGAAGGGAGCCATGATCACAAAATTTATGTTGACGTGAGAAAGCATTGTCTGAAATACAATCCATTCTCACACAAAGTTCTCAGAAAAGAATATGCTAGCTGTGACATTGAGGGAGAGTGATGCCCTGTGTTTGAAACTTGACATTTTTCTATAGTTCACATGTGATTTGTCATGTGGGATATTTGATGGCTCTGAACCTTGGAAATATTTCTGAGTTCAAATGTTAGAGCAACTCAAAAAGTGTGGAGAGAGCTCAAAGTAGGTGATATTATGAAAGTAAAGAAATAAACGTTTGGTGACCTAACATTACCCAGTGTTTGAGGAGACACTCATGAGCTCAGGATGAGAAACAGAGCATGTTGATTCCACTGGAGGACACTCTCCATTTCCTCCTCCTCCTCCGCCTCCTCCTCCTTCTTTTCTTTCTCCTTTGTTTTAGTTGTTGATGCTATTTCTTTCTAGAGAAATAAAAGATTTTACAGGATACACAAAAGTCTCATATTTATAATTGGTCTATTTAATTTGTTTTAAATTCTTTAACTTTTTTCTTTTAAAAGTGGAGGTAATTAGAAATGACTAAAAAAATCCAAACACCATTCAAATGTGTCATTGTGTCTGCTCTCCTTTTTGCATTGTAAAAATAAAAGTAAAATATAATGGGATAGATGGAAAAGCCTTTAAAGGCTCTACATTTGCTGTAGCTTGAGGGTGGAACAAATGAATCTAGCTGGATATCTCATAGCACTGTGGTGAACTCATGACACAAGTTACCATTTATGTGCTAGTGACCCACATAACAAGAAAGTTGTCCAGGACACTGTGTTTGGGTGAAACATGGTCATCTGACAGATATTATTCCAATTTTTAAGAATTATTTGAATGGAAAGGAAAAACTTCTTCCTCTAGAGTGTTGACTGTTCCTCTTGACTGTTAGAACTTTAAAAGACGCCAAATCAAACTCTAGAGAGTCTGTCTCCATCAGACATGGACTTTCCACATGGATGACACAAGGCAGTGTTGACAAGCACTCCTCTGGGCATTTGATTACTAATAGAACCATCTTATGATGTTCACCAATGTACAAATGTTAGCATCCATTCAAGTGTGTGTGTGTGTGTGTGTGTGTGTGTGTGTGTGTGTGTGTGTGTATGCACGAAGGTCAGAAGACAGCTTGCAATAATCAGTTCTCTTTGTTCATCACATGGCTCTCAGGAATTGAGTTCCAGTTGTTTGGCTTGGTGGCAGATACTCTAATTTGTTGAGCCATGTAACCAAATGGCAGCAAAGAAGTCTGAGGTTTCTGTCTTGTGATGAGAGGCCATTGTTTTCCTTTGTGGTTTCCCTGCTGGTTCTTATCCCTATTGTAGAGACAGAATCCTTATTCCTGGTCTCCTTGGAGACCCAGCTGGAACTCACAGGCATCCCACATCTGCCAGCACAGTGATTGTTGAGATGCACAGGTGGGGCTGGAGAAAATAATGTGTCCAGGGCAATTGGTGGCACTGTTTAAACTACCCATGTTCAGAGTTTGAAGGAAAGGCTTGCTTGGTTTACAACAGATGTTTTCTTCTTAGCATTCATTTTATTTTTAATTGTGTGTGTTCATGTTTCTCTGTGAGGGTAAGCATGTGAGTGCAGCTATCCTTGCAGGCCGGAAGAGGGCTTCTGATCTCCAGTGCTGAGTCATTATCTGTCTGAAAATCACACTCAGGTCTTCCAGCAGGGCAGTGCATATTCAACCTCTGAACCATCTCTCCAGCCCTAGTAAGCAGCAGGTTTTGAAGTTGTGCTGCTGAACTTGCTTTCCCAATGACATGATTCTTCATCTAGGCTGTGAAGCCTGTTAGGTTAGATTCAACATAGCATAGTGATTGCAGAACTTTAGAAGTGGATATACACTTTGAACTTTATGGTCTACATTTCTATAAAGTAATCAGAGTTTGGCTACATTTTATCATCATTTTTGTTAGATTTCTACTGCAGAGATTGGTGATGATAATACATGAAACTGCGGACCAACAAACCCACGTGGAGTTTATTGAAAAGGGGGTGGGGGTGGGGTTGGATTGGCAGCCAACCCAATAAAAGACAGAGAGGAGGACGTGAGTGAAGAGAAGAGCAGAAGAAAGAAGAGGGGAGAGGCGGGAGTAGGTGGAACTTTTAAAGGGAAAACCGCGCATGTGCACTGAGGTTCCACACATGTGCAGAGTCCTCACACAGGCCCGTAATGGCGTGACGAGTGACATGGTGATGGCTTAGCACATCCCTATGCCCCTGTACATTCCCTGCCCGTCGTCAGGGGGCGGGGTCAGCTTGGTGTTGGTCGTAACAATGTTGATGTTTAGAAATTAAATGAAGAAAGCGACCTAAAGGGCACAGCAGAATGTTTGACACATTATAAAAACACAATGGAGAGAAGCTTTAAAAGCACACTTAAAGATCAGCCGACAAATGTGCATTCAGAGCCTTAAATTAATATTCTGGGCCTGCAAGCCTTACTAATCTGTTTTCCTATAATTAGCTGGTTATTCTCTTTACTATTTCCTTTTTAAATTAAAAACATCCTATGAGTTTTGTGTGTGTGTGTGTGTGTGTGGTGTACATGTGTATAAATGTTTGTGTGTGTAGACAAGTGCACATGTGTGTGTATGTGTGGATCTCAGGTGTTGTCTTCAATTGCTGTGCACTTATTCATTGAGGCAGTTTTCAGCTGAATTCAGATTTTCTCAATACAGGCTAGTGAGGCAAAGGTCTCATGCATATATAACATGGTTTCCAGTTTGTGTTTATCTGGAATTTGCATCTATGTAATTTTTTTCCTTTAGCTATTTTTCTTCAGTTAGTCTGTTTTTGTTTTATATCATTTTATTATTATTACTATTATTATTTAGTTTGTTTTCTAATGACAGAGAGAAAGAAAAGGTGTGGATTTGAGTGGAAGGGGGGGTGGGAAGTAGAGAGGACCTGGTAGGGATTGAGGGAAGGGAAACCATAATCAGAGTATACTGTATAAAAAATCTATTAAAAAAAAACCCAAAAATACAAAGTAACCAAAAAATGTAAGATAAGCTATTTGATCATTTTTATCTGAAACATATAGGAATATTAGATATATTTTGAGTTCCTATTTATAAAAACTAATGGAGGTTTCTGTCTGGGGAATTTTACTATTATATTTAATTGTATATTACATGGTAGTAGATGCCTGCAGTTACTATTCAAGGGTCTGGTTCAAAGCTTTTGATCTTGGAGAATTTGAAGGAAGGAATTTCAGCATTCTTTTGACTATCTTCCTCTTCCCCTTTTTTTCCTCATCTATCATTCTCTCAGCTATTAGTGAGCTTAAGGTCAGCCTGAGCTTTGCTGCATGAGGTCTCCACACCTATGTATTAGGATTCTAGGCAGGGACTACCATGCTCAGTTTCTGTGATGCTGGAGATTGATTCCAGAACATATAGAACACTAAGCAAGCATTGCACTGATTCTCTTAGATCAGTAATGTTTGGGTTTATTCTGCTCTCTCGGTATCTAGTCTCTGGTTCTTGGTCACACAAGCAGTGATGGGGATGGGTTCTGTCTCATGGAGTAGGCCTTAAGTCAAATCAGTTATTGGTTGGCTACTACCACAAGTTCTGTACCACCATTGCCTCCAAATATTTTGCAGGCAGGACAGCCTGTAGGTCAAAGGTTTTGAGATTGGGTTGGTGCCCATGTTTCTCTTTCAGTAGCTTGCAGAGTACCTTCCTGAAACAAAGAGACTAGAACATAGGGGTGCAGGCTCCACGTAGGCACCCACTCAACTTTTCCATGTTTAATGTATTGTGTGGATGTTGTCTTCAGCAATGGGGGTCCTCTGTTGTCATGTTTGTGGCTGTCAGTTTGTAGACAGCAAACCTTTATCTTAGCAGCAGATTGAGTTATTTGGGTGTTTCCATGGGACCCCCTTGACCAACAACTCAATTGAATGCAACCAAGTTCTTCCACTGGAATAATTGCCTGGCTACAAGAGGTGGCCAGTTATGACTCTGTGTCTTCCATTATTAACAGTCCTCATTAGGATCACCTTCACAGATTCCAGGAAGGTTCCATTGCAATAGGTTTCCACAACTTCCCCACAGTGTCCCCCAAATCCAGCTGTCTTTTCCTGTACTCTGTTCCTCCATCCCATCCCTGCAACATGATTCCTCCCATTTCCATCATTACCCATCCCAATCCACCCACAAAATCTATTTTATTCCCCTTCCCAGGGAGATCCATGAGCCCTCCCTAGATCCCTCCTCCTCATCTAGCCTCTCTGGGTCTATGAATTGCAGTTTGGTTATCATTAGCTTAAAAGCTAATATCCATTCATTTACAAGTGAGTACTTACCATATTTTTCTTTCTCATTCTGGTTTACCTCACTCAGGAAGGTTTTTTTTTTTTTTTTTTTTTTGTTCCATCCATTTGCCTGCAAATTTCATGATCTTATTTTGTTTAAACAGCTGAGTAATACTCCACTGTATAAATGTACCACATTTTCTTTATCCATCCTTCTGTTGAGAGGCATTAGTTTATTTCTAGTTTCTGGCTTTTATGAATAAATCTACAATGAGCTTGGTTTGGAAAGTATCCTTGTGGTAGGATTGAACATCCTCTAGATATATGTCCAAGAGTGGTTTAGCTAGGTCATAGTGGCTGTAAAAGTTTGCACTCCTACCAACAATGGAGGAATGTACCACTTGCTCCACACCCTCACCAGCATAAGCTGTTATTTGTGTTATTGATCTTAGCCTTTCTGACAGGTATCAAAATAGTTTTGATTTGTATTTTCCTTCTAATTCCTTTTGTTTTTTCTCCATTTTTTATTTGAATTATAAGCAAGACCCTTTTGCTCATCACTCCTTCTCTGCAACTGGATTTCAGTTTGGTTCAGTGTTTAGCTGTGGGTGTCTGCTTCCACTTCCACCAGCTGCTGGGTAATATCTATCCTTGCTGATGAAGTGTGTTTCTTGTATGCAGCATGAGGATGGCTTCTGTTTTCTTATCCATTCTGTTAATCTGTGTCTTTATATTGGGGGATTGAGTCCATTGAAATTAGGAGATAGCAATGACCAGTGATTGTTTAGTCCTGTTATTTTGTTCTTCTTGTTGGTGGTGTTGGTGCAGGTGTGCTGAAACATGTATGTGTGTATGTGTTGTGTTTGTATGCGTGTTTTCCTTCTTTTTATTTTGCTGATGTGAGATTATTTATTTCCTGTATTTCATGTGTAGTTAATCTCTTTAGGTTGGAATTTTCCTTCTATCCTTCTAGCACCTTCTGTAGGGCTGGATTTTTAGATCGATATTGTCTCAACTTGACTTAATGTCCCAGGTTTCCTGGATGTTTCAGGTAAGGATTTTCTTTTTTAGATTTAACATTTTCATTGACAAGTGTAACCATGTTTTGTATGGTATCTTCAATGAGAGGATCTTATTATATTCTCTTGGTGAAGTTTGCTTCTAGCTCCTTTTTAAATAATTAAAATTTCCATTTCTATAATTCCCTCAGTTTGTGTTTTCTTTATTGCTTCTATTTCCATTTTCAGGTCTCAGACAGTTTTATTCATTTCCTTACACTGTATTTTCTTGGCCCTCTTTTGGGGATTTATTTGTTTCCTCAAATTGTTTGCATTCTGCTGTTTTTTAAAAGGGATTTATTTATTTCCTTTTTAAGGACCTCTATCATCATCATAAGTTGGTTTTAAGGTCTTTTTGGTGCTTTGGTTATTCTGGAATATTCCAGGTCTGATTTGGTAAGATAGCTAGCTGGGCTCTATTGGAGACATATTGCCCTGGCTGTTATTGATTGTGTTCTTAAACTGGCATCTAGGCCTGTAGCTTTGGGATGACCATAGGTCTAGTTTCTGATTTCTGGGTTTGTCTTGTTGGGTAAGTGTTTTGTTTCTTGCTTTCTGTTTCCTCTCTGGAATTTTTAGAGAGTTTGATGGTTGGGTGTTGCCTGTATTAATGGCCTACTCAGCTAATGTGTTCACAGGGAATGCCTGCTGGTGTTGGAGGTTGCATTACATTGATGTGTTGGGGGAGGGAAGGCGGAGGAGATGGTCTGTAGAATCCACAGGCAAAGTGGGCAGGTGAACTCATCTGGTGACCTGTTGCAGCACAAGGAAAGAGACTCAGGGATTGGGTCTAAAGGAAGAGAGAGAAAACAAGAGAGAGAGGGGGCAGAAAGGGATCAGTCTGTGGGCAGTCTACCTCATTTTGTGATGAGTCTTTCTCAAGAATTGCCTGTGTAATCATGCTTGGGTAGGTTCTGGGGTTGCATGGATGGAAAATGGGAAAATGAAAATAGTTATAGTTCTACTACAGTCACAGCTTAGTGGACATGTCAGGCAGCAATTAATGATAGCTGTGATAAATATCATGAGGAGGAATTATAAATAGTTTGAGAATCAGGATGACTAATGAATACTGGCTTCCTGTTCAGATTTTGCATAATGAAATACATTATTTTCTTATGAATTATAGTATCTGGGAGTTCTATTACATATTTTTTGATGAGGAGACTTAATTTATGTATTAAGTTATTGATAAACAATAAGATTTGTATATATATATTAAACAACATGATGTTTTGATACATGTACACATACGCTTACTAAAGAAAGATGTAACATCTTTATTGCATCAGATATTTAACTTTTTGGTAATGAAATTTTCTCTCATCAATTTTCAAGTATATAATACATTATTACTAAAGTCACCACATTGTGTAACAGGCACCCCAGCCTTATGCATCCTCTCTGTGTTCACTAACCCTATCTGTTCATCTACACTTAGCCTCTGGTAATTACCATCCTAATTTTAGCTTCTATGAACCAGACTCTTTCATATTACACATGACTAAGATCATAAGGTACTTGCTCTTGTATGTCTGAAGTTTTGATTAGCATAGCTCTTGGGTTCATTCATACTGTTTCAAATGACAGCATTTCTTTTTTTCTTGAGGCTCGATTGCACTCTATTGTTCACATAAACCATTTTTTAAATCCATGTAGATTTGGTAGATGGGTAGATTGATTCTTTATCTTTGCTACCATGAACACTGTTATAGTGGACATTTTGGTTTGAATTTTCTTGGATAAAGATCCAGAAGTCTATATAGTGGTTTGCTATAATTTTGAGAACTATCCATATTGTCCCCCTCATGGTTGCACTAATTTACATCCTGGCTGGATGTGGAGAGTTCTTATTTCTCCCATACCTCCTTTATTTTCTGTATATAATGTTAATCCTAAAAGTTTTTAGGTGACATGGCATCTTGATTTTCAGTTGTAATTCCTCCAGTTAGTGATACTGAACATGTTTTCATGTACCCGTTGGCAATTGGTATGTCTTCTTTTGAGAAACACCTTTTTAGGTTCTTTACCCTTTAAAAATATTATTTGTCTCCTAGATATGAAATTGTTGAACAGGGTTACTCTGTTGGTTACTTGGATGACTAAGATTTTTAGTTTGATCAATGACCACTTGATCACATATGCATCTTTAAATTTCTTTAGATAAGATACTTGTTGCTAGACAGGGAAAAGAAGAAGAGTATGAAAGAATCTATTACTCATTGGGAATTTGTGATGCACTTTGTCAATACCGTTTACTTTAATTTCAGGAACATGTGAATGAACACCAGATGAAGATATGGAGGTACAGAGAGGCGTCATCAGTGCTCACTGCTCTCTGTCATGGAGCATGGCTGAGTTCATACCCCTCTGACTCCATGCTGACTGCAGGTTCCTTAACTCTTCTAGTAGATTCTTCTCATTCACTAGTAGCCTTTCTTTGCCTTTCAACAATATGTAGAATATTGTTACTTTGTAATTCAGAATCGTACCTCTTCATTTAAGTCTCTTTTTCTAACCAAAGAGAAAATTAGACAAAAGTTGGGTGTCTTGAGTAACTGGGAAAAGGCTAATACCTTCAGGGCCAATAAGTTTTACTTGAAAATAAGTTTTTATTTTTTGTAAAGAAGTTTTGAAATAGTCAGAGATGGGTGATATAGGAAGGAAGTATTCCTGGGTCTTTACTAAAAAAAAAAAAAAGACAATAACTCTATGAATATTACTTCAATATACATTTCCATGCAGCAGAAGACATTTATATTAGTATCTAAATTATTTTATTAAAAACACTAGAAAAGGACTTCAATGCTGTTAAGGTATAAGAGTCTGCATAAATATATACATTTATACATGTGACTATATAAGCAGGCTGTTGACTTGCAATATCCTTTATGAATATAGAGATGATTCATAAGGTGGAAAAGACTGACACAAACACAGGAAAGGAGAAGAAAAATGCTTTCAGGTGCAGAGTAGTGAATGCATAATTCAACAGTTAAGAAGAATAAATTTATGACCAGCCAATCAGTTAATATTTGTGGCTTCCTGTGGTTCCTTGATATAGCTAGTTCTGTTCTTTCAATGAGCCCACAAACAAGTTTCATTTACCAATATGAGAATTAAGCTGACACATTGAGGAAATGGGTCTAAAAACCCACTAATAAAACTGAAAGTATGTGACTCTTGCCTATTGGTGTTCGTTTTAGTCTTCACACAATACACTGCGCCCCTTTCCCAGAAATCTCAGTTCCATTGGTATTTATTTGGTATTAGACGTTATTTACTAATAAAATATGTGCTCATTACACATGTCTGTGAGTGCAGTTGCATTAATTATTCATCATACAATTCTAAAAGACTTTGGAGGTTCTGATAGGTAATTTCTAAGTACTGATGGGAAATGTTCCACAGGAGAGTCCATCAGCAAGTATTCAGGAAATGGAGCATGGATTTGGGAGCCAATGGGATACTTGTATTATTTCTTTTATAGTTTTGTACCACTTAGATGGAGTGAGATAAAGAGAAAATTAGATGCATCCCCACTTACTGAAAAGCCACTAGATATCATAAATGCCCAGCGGGCACAAGGGCCTTTCTCTAAGGCTCCAGTTTCCTGGTAAGAATAGACAACACAAAGCAAAACAAAAATTCAGGATTTTCAAAATCATCAAGATTACAGGGATTATACTTGTTTTACTATTTTCACTGTTTTATTGGGATATGTCACATGTGACATGTGACATTCTATGTTAATGTTGCATATGTGAGATAAATAAGATTTATTTAAACAACACCTCATTTCTGAAATGTTAATTTCCACTGAGTAAGTTTAAATACTGTTTCCAGTACCTTAAGATGACTTTCTATTTTTGTTTTTAAGAAAAAAAATTGGAGCTTTAGTTAGTAATGTTATTGAGTATAAATGCACAATCATTACACAGTTACACACATACATGTTAAAGCATGTGCACATCTCATAAAAATTTTAAACTTTCCAAGATTATTGTCAGAAAAATGGGAAATTCTGCTCTTACCTTTATACCCCCATTGATTTCCTGAGTAGTAGCAGGCAGAAATTTCATCGGTGTCTTCTGTTTTATTGTTCACTTGTGTGCTAATTTATACATGTGTTCAGATACATTTACACACACATATACACACTCACATATATATTTGTTTTTCTGAAAAAGTGGAATAAATTTGCTAGAGCTATTAGGGCAAATCACCTCTTAGGGAAATAATTGTTTTTATAATCATTGACTCATTGTTTTATTTTGGGTTCATTTGCCTTGTGTAAATTTGTAGAAGTCCTTCATTAATGGTAAATGTTGTGGTCTTTTGTTCCATGGTATCAAATGCAAATTGTTTGGAATATATTACAGGTTTAAGATTTTTCTTTCTAATTAAAATGATGATATATTTGCATTTTCTGATTAGATAATCTAGAAAGGTGTCATTGAAAAGTGGAAAAAGGTGTGCAAATATTTACTATTTGATCCTGCAATGAGAGAAGGATGCATGGTAAAAAGTTTGTCTCCAATTTCCTTAGGAAACATAATGAACTAAAGTTTAATTCTGGTATTTCAAGGGTCAGATCCCTTCCTCTACCTTTTTAAAAGATGCAAAGCCCCCTCCTTTCATATAAAGGGGCAGGTGTAAGGAAAAGTGTGGGTTTTACAAGTGTGACATGAATTCTTTGCAGATAATATTAAGATATTTCATCATATTGTAAATTTTATATTTTAATTTCAAAAGCATTCATAGGCATGGATAAAATTCAAACAATGCAGGAAAAATTTCTAACTCTATGTCTGTTATTTTATTTTACTTATAATTTTATGCACTTATAATTTTATGTGTGAGTGCCTGCATATATGTCTGTGTACCAGGTACATGCCTTGTATCTCAGGGTTCAAAAGAGGGCCTCAGTTCCCCTGGAACTGGAGTTATAGGTGGTTGTAAGCCTCTCACTGTGGGTACCGGGAACAAAACTGGGTTTCTGCAATGTCAGCAAATGATCTTAATTGTTGAGCCATATGCCTGTTATTTAATTTATTATTGCTGTGTATGATATATGTTAGGGATGCACACATAGGAGAGTTCTGTTGGTGTCTGATTCTGTCTGTGGGTTCCAGTTCCATTACACTCCATCTAAGGCTTACATTGTGCTATCTTGCTAGCCCCTATACTTATTATTAAGTCTAGCCCCCAAATATTTTTTTTGTTCTAATTTTTCTTTTTTGTGACAGGGAGTCACTCTATAGCCTTAGCTGGCCTGCAGCTCCCTGTTTAGATCAGGCTGGTCTCAAACTCTTATTGTCTTTGCCTCCCTAGTGAGTTCCAGGATAAAAGAAACAAGATTGTTCTACATGTCAATCCCAGTCCTCTCTCCCTCCCCTCCTCCTCTGTCCTCCATTAACAGCCTATCCTATACCCTTTCTGCTCCCCGGGGAGGGTGAGGCCTTCCATGGGGGATCTTCAGAGTCTGTCATCTCCTTTGGAATAGGGCCTAGGCCCTCCCCCTTGTGTCTAGACTGAGAGAGTATCCCTCTATGTGGAATGGGCTCCCAAAATCCATTCATCTGCTAGGGATAAATACTGATCTACTACCAGAAGCTCCATAGATTTCTCACTGACACCCACATTCATGGGGTCTGGGTCAGTCCTATGCTGATTTCCCAGCTATCAGTCTGGGGTCCTTATGGTCAACTGTTTCTATGGGTTTCACCAGCCTGGTCTTGACCACTTTGCTCATCACTCCTCCCTCTCTGTAACTGGATTCCAGGAGTTCAGCTCAGTGTTTAGCTGTGGGTGTCTGCTTTTGCTTCCATCAGCTACTGGATGAAAGCTCTAGGATAGCATATAAGGTAGTCATCAATCTTATTATCAGGGGAGGGCATTTAAGGTAGTCTCTCCACTGTTGCTTAGATTGTTAGCTGGTGTCATCCTTGTAGATCTCTGGACATTTCAATAGTGCCATACTTCTGTTTAAACCTATAATGGCTTCCTCTCTGATGGTATCTCTTATCTTGCTCTCCTCTATTCTTCCCCTGACTCAACCTTCCTGCTCCCTCATGTCCTCCTCTCCCCTCCTTTCTCCCCTTCTCATTCTCCTATCTCCCTCTCCCCTCCCCCTTGCTTCCAATTTGCTCAGGAGATTTTGTCCTTTTCCCCTTCTCCTGGGGACCATGTATGTCTCTCCTAGGGTCCTCCTTGTTTCCTAGCTTCTCTGGTGGTATGAATTGTAGGCTGGTAATCCTTTGCTCTGTGTCTAAAATCCACATATGAGTGAGTACATACCAGGTTTGTCTTTTTTTATGACAGGGTTACCTCACTCAGGATGGTTTCTTCTAGTTCCATCCATTTGCCTTTGAATTTCAAGATTCCATTGTTATTCCTCCCCCCAAGCTGAGTAGTACTCCATTGTGTAAATGTACCACATTTTCTGTATCCATTTTTCAGTTGAGGGGCATCTAGGCTGCTTCCATGTTCTGGCTATTACAAATAATGCTGCTATGAACATAGTTGAACAGATTTCCTTGTTGTATGAATGTGCTTCTTTTGCATATATGCCTAAGGGTGGAATTGTTGGATCTTGTGGTAGACTGATTCCCATTTTCCTGAGGAATCTCCATACTGATTTCCAAAGTGTCTGTAAGAGTTGCACTCCCACCCAAAGTAACATCTTAAAAGAGGTTATTTGCCCTCTTAGGCCTACCAATCCAGAACTAATTATTTTATTAAAGCTGGTTGATGAAATATAAGATAAGGAGATCTGTTATTTGAGCAATAGGTCTTTGTGATGTCAAAGCATGTAAGTCCTCAGACACAGATGGGGACCTCTCTGCTGTTACCTTGTTTCTGGACAGCTCACTTTTACAGACTCAAACTCCCCAGGAATCTCTTTCGCTTTTAGACCTTTTAGAATTAGAGAAGAATAACTTGTGGTGTGGATATGTTAGCAAATGCCAGCAATGGCAGCAGTTGGGAAGCTGAGCTGCAACATGCCAAGGTTATCATGGGATACATAGTGTGATCCTGTTTTTTCTTTATCAGTTTTTTAAATTTGAATTAGAAATAAGATTGAATTACATGACAATCTCAGTTCCCTTCTCCCTCCCTTCCTCCCCTACCAACCCCCCAACCAAAAACCTACCTATCACATATCCTTTCTTCTAATCTACACCTGACTCAACCTTTCTGCTCCGTCATGACCTCTGTATCCTTCCTTTTCTTGCCTTCTCATTCTCGTAGCTCCCTCCCCCTCTTACCATGCACGATCCTGTTTTTTAAAAAAGTCCCAATTCCTGCCTCAATGAGATGATGGGTCAGACTTAATAGACTTCCTTGGGGAAGCCTTACATTCTCCGAGGAGGAGATGGGAGGTGTGTGTGTGGGGGGAGTGGGGACAGCAGGAGGAGAGGACAGAGTGTGGAAGTGGGATTGGCATGTAAAAAATAAACTAATAAATAAAAAAGAGTTTAAAGGGTGAGGAAGGAAATAACAAACATTATTTTTTTGTAATAAAAGCTGAAAAGATGGTGGGGAGAGCCATAAATACTATTTTACAGGCATGACATGACTGTGGCACTCAGGAACTCATATCAACTGTGGTTGTCTGCATACCAGCCAGTAACTATTTGGTTAACAATGGTTGGGAGGGTCCTTTAGTCCTGCCCCTCCAAGGGGAGCTAAAGGCAGTGGAGAGCTGCTGGAAGGCAGGAAATCATCATCTTCAGTGATTTTTCTCCTGGTCTGTTTCTTCTGCTCCAGTGGACAGCCCTATGTCTATCTGCCTGTGAGTAGCCCTGGTTAAACCTAGTGGGCCACAAAGCAAAGAAAACTACACGACAAAAAAGATTTGAAAAGTAGAAAAAAGACTTTGAGGAAGGAAGGGAGGAAGAGGTGCTAGCAACAGTGGGTGGAGGATAAGAGAAGGGGAAGGGATGAGTGTGACCAGAATGTGAGATTTTTATATATTTTTACATATATGTATATATGTTTATATATATGTATATATACATATATATTATACATATATGAGAGTGTCAAAGAATAAAGTAAAATGTTAATTTCTATGGCAAAATGAAAGCCAAAATTACGATTGTTAGTAGTTGAAACTATGTTCTATTAAAAATAAACATAAGGCTGCAGAAGACCTTTCCCCTACACACCCAAATATGTTCATGGCATCCCATAATAGGAGACGATACAGTCCTATATACATTCTTCTACATGAGCTACCTGGTTTGACCAGCACCATTGTTGAAGGTGTTCATACTAGCTGGTTTAGGTTCTTTCTTTGGACAGTACTCATCCCCACAGGGCTTTAGTCCTCCCTGACTTCTCCTCATTGGACCAGATTGCTATATCCTTGGGATTGGTGCTGACACAATGCACAAGCTTACAAAAATGGCATTGTTCTCTTATATTTTCTAGAGAAATTTTTCAGTATCATTAAAAATAATGACCTATCTATTTTTCTATTCTATATTTTAAAAGATGTAACATTAGACGATACATTTAAATAAAGAATTGAAACCACATGATCATTTCAGGAATATGGAAAGTAAATCTGAATATTTAGAAAGATTTGGCTTCATTTGAAATGGAGAAAATTCATCAACCTGATTGAGGCTATATGCAAAATGTTGCAACAAAAATGATGGTGAAATGTTGAAGCCAGGACTTCATTAGTAAACTCCAGTCATGAGGCTGGCTTTACTTCTTGTTAGCACAGGGCTGAAAGGGCTGGTCTGGGTCATTAGACAAAGTGGAGAAGGATAGTCTAATGACTAGCAAAGAACTCAAAACACCATTTCATATCTGATATCATGAGCTACTAAAAACTACACACGACTTAAGCTAACAAGTATGTTGGTAAACATATTTACACAATAACAACATAGAAAATGCAATCTTGTTTGTCATTCTCGGATTGAACCCAGAGCCTTAGGAATGTTAGGCAAATACTCCACCACTGAGCTACATCTACAGAAAGTGCAATTTTCAAAAGGCATTTTACAAGAGCAACAAAATTACAAAGAATTTATGACTATATTGCAAATGATGCACAAACCTTGGAGGAAAATTATACACTTTATCGACAGGTATAAAGGTAGCTAAAATACAGAAATATCTTGTGTGTAATTGGAAGGCAAGTGTAAAGCTGTCATTCCTCAAAATAACTTTTAGTTTCAATCAGTTGCAATAAAATTTCCATGCTTTCTTTTAGGAACTTTAAAAATCTGTTATCTCAGAAGAACCAACTCACACCAAAAGAAGAGAGCAGAGTGACATAACAGAATAGAGATGTGGTCAGAGTTTCAAACTTAGCATGAGTCTGCAGTTAAGAGACAAAGTCAAAGAGCTGTGAAATTGGAGCCAGGGGAACAGAAGAGTGAGGTCATAGAGATGCATTAACCAATGGGAAATTGAGGAGTAACAGAAAAGAAGTTGACTACTGGTGTCTGAAGAGCATCACCAGTCCACATATAAAAACATTTCTGCTTTAATATTCCCATATATATGACCACACAGGCAAAAGCTTATTCTTAGAATGAGAATAACAATATGACACCAAGATCAAATTTTTTAAAAATAGAACGTCAGAGAGTATTATTCCTAGAAATCAACTACATTAATTGAGTATTATTTTCTTATCAAAACACACTATAAATAAAGCTGCAAGTATGTTGGGAATTGTTGGCTGGCATTGCACCACATAGAATTGGCAGACAAAACTAGCTTTCATATCATGTAAAGACCAAGAAAAAAGGGTAATTAAATAGAAAGACAGCAAGACACGTGCACAAGCATTTTTCAAGGGAAAAAGAAAGGGAGCATTAAAATCTGGAATATTTCATACTCTCAATAAGTAAAAAATAAGTAAGTTCAGAGTACTACTCACAACCTTATGTATGTATAGATGGTGGAAACTGCTTTTCTTTAAAAATATTTTAATATATTTATCTCCCTGTTTCTTTCTGTCTCTGTCTCGTGTGTGTGTGTGTGTGTGTGTGTGTGTGTGTGTGTGTGTGTGTGTGTGTGTCTAACACACCATGTCATACCTGTGGAGGTCATAAGGCAGCCTGTGGGAGTCAGTTCTGCCTGTCCATCAGATCGTTCTCGTGGTCTGAACACAGTGTCAGGCTTGGCAGGAAGAACTTTTAGACAGCCAGGAAATGCTGGTTTCAAGAAGGCAGAATGGACTATCCTACAACAATACAGCCTACATAAATTGGCACAAAATTTTTGTGAAAGAACAGTGGCAATTAAAGTATCGGCATATCCTATGACCCAACAATTCCACCTGTAAGGGTGTAACATAGAGGAAATCTTACAGATGAGCACCAGGAGAAATATATAAGAATATTCAAAGCCCCTCTGTTTGTAACAGCATTGCAACATTGATGTGGTAGTTTGAATGTAATTGACCCCTATAAGCTCATAGGTAGTGGCCCTATTAGGAGGTATGGCTTTGTTGAAGGAAATGTGTCACTGTGAGAGTGGACTTTGAGGTCTTATATATGCTTAAGCTGTACCCAGTGTCACAGTTCATTCCTGTTGCCTTTGGGTCAAGACATAGAATTCAAAGCTCATTCTCCAGCACCATGTCTGCCTACATGCCACTATGTCCCACCATGACGCAAATGGACTCAACTTCTGAACTATAAGGCACCCCAATTAAATGTTTTCTTTTATAAGGTTTGCCATGGTCTCTGTGTCTCTTCATAACAATAGACCCTATAAGTAAGACAATTGGCAACCTCAATAGCAAAAACTACCACTCAAATCTTTCCCAATAACAGAATTCAGGTTTCAAAGGTATAGTTAGTGACTAAATGCCTGCTTAGCCTGTGCATGACTGCATGTTCAGTACCCAGCAGCAGCTCCATCATCACCACCATCACTGCTACCACAAGTCTAATGTACATAAATTGATATAATTTTACAAATAGATTACTTACTATTTAGCAGTGAAAAATAAATTGCTTGAGTCCTGCACGTTATCAACATGACTGTCAAAAACATTATTGTTCATAGAAAGTTAGAGGATACTATGAAGTATATGCCGTGAAAACATGAAAGATATAGAAAATATTTAAATACAGCTATATGTGCTAAGACTAAAGAGAAAATGCAAGAGACTAACTGGTACAGATTCAAGCGAGTTAATGTTTCTGGGAGTGAAATGGGTGCTGCTGTCTTGAGAGTATCCTAGAGTCAGGAAGCCTGTGTAGGTCTTCGTCATCTCTGTAGCCAGACGGTGAGCACATGGGTCTGTTTCTTTGGTCTCCATAAACTAAGTGTGCCTCTTAATTCATTCCTTTTTTATCAATGCATTCACAAAGGAGACACTGCAGTTCTCAGCTCTGCACTGGTATGGTAGTTGTCCTGTCACTAAGTGACAGGCAAGCTCTATCCTTATCTGCCAGCCTTAAGGATCATCACAGCAACCCTCAAGGCTGTCAATGCTTCCTTGCCTTCATGGTCTCTTCTGGAGGACACTGAAAGTATGAAGAGGGACAGGGAAAGCTCTCTTTCCAGTCAGCCAGGGCTCTTTAAGGATAGCTCTAACAAACGTCACCTAATGATTTTGGAATAGAAATATTTACATCCCATTGGATTGCTAATGAGAAATTCTTGCTATATTGTTGACAACCTCAGTTAAGTTCCCACTATTAAACAAGAGAGGCTGGCTAGCAGTGTCTTCTCCATGTGTATGATATCTTTTTATACTTTTATTAACTTTTTTGCCCACAGTTTAAACTTATTTCTAGTCTTTATTTCTAACCCATGATCTATGCATCCATCCTTTTTTAATTAAATAAAAACCTTGTATTTATTCTTTGTGGCCCTCATATCAATCATCCTGATCCCATTCACCTTCCATTCCTTTGTATCCACCCTCTCCCCTTGCATCCTCTCCCTCAAATTAAAATACAATTTAAGAGAGAAGAAAAAAGATGGAAAAACAAATAAAGAAGAGGGTCGCATCATGGATGTTGTGGTGTGACACAGAGAATCACACAGGTTACCCTTTAGTCCAGATTATCTTTACTGGCAAGTGTTCATTGCAAAAAGTCATTGGGCTCGCTTGAGGCCTCTGGTTTCTGCTACATGATCCATACGGGGCCCTCACCAGAACCCCTCTTGGATATCCTGTTGTTACCCTGAATCATGGAAATTCTGTAGCTTTAGTTCTGCAGGACTGGCCCCTTCATGTACTCAAGCAGATCACAGATGTGGTGTATGTTGGGGTGGGCCAACTCAGTGCTCATTCTAAGCCTGCATGGTTAAGATTGGTCAGCCCACCTGCTATCCCTATCCTTACCACCAGGGTGAGCTCTCCAGCTCTATATGGGCTAGTTCACCCTACACAGCAAGGAGCAAGGGGCAGGGACAGCCCTCCTGCTTTCATAATCTCAAAGCTACCTGGCCCATCAGCCACAGATGGCAAGGGTGGGTTGGGGAAGGAGTAGGACACCGTTAAAAGGTTCCTGGGAAGTTAAATTAACACCAAGAAAGCCTTTACTTTCATAGATACTGGATGATTTATGTGTACAAAGTGAGGATGTCACAGTTGGCCGGATGTTTGCCTTCATAACTTAGAATTTGTTTCTCCGTTTAGCCTATCATTTGTATCTCAACAGTTATGTATTATAACTCCCAATATTGCTTTTATTTTGTTTTTTAAAATCTTTTCCTTGAAAGACTGTAATGTCCTCCAGATCCTGTCATTTCTCTGTAAGAGCTTGGGTGAGTTTTCTACATTTGGCTTATTGATTTCAGTTTTCCAACTGTACTGTCATTGTATTTCAGCATGAAGACTCATTTCTGTCTTCACTTCAAACATACTCTCTTGACAGTATCTTCATCTTGTCAATTTTTTTGTTTTGTTTCCTCTTTTTGAATTCCTTTACTTTACACTTTTGGCTTTATTTTCCTTTTTAATTTTTATGTGGTGTATATTAGATTTTATGTTCTTTTTTTCTTTTTTCCCAACTTTTCTTTCCTTTAAAAAGTTATACTTTTTTGGATCAAGAATTTCATAGAGGTTATCTTCTAACACTCATTTATTTTCAGTTTCTTATTATTTACACACTACTTCACTTTTTTATTAAATCACTTTTTACACATGTGTTGTTAGGTTTTGTTCTTATTTATCCTCTTATCCTACAGTCTTCCCCCATGCTCCACATTTCTTTCTGTCCAGCTGTCTTCTTCCGGTAAATAGTGTCCCTTTTGCTTTTAAGTCATATGAATTTCATTATTATGTAGTCATCTCCAAAAGATTGTCTTGCTGTGGATCCCAGGCTAGTTTTGAACTGACACAACTCTCCAGCTTAAGTCTTCCGTGTGCTGGGACTACATATCTGTATACCACTACACTTGACTTTACTTAATTCTTTCATTTAATATTTTCATTTCATTAACTTTTTGTAGTTTTCAAAAAAACAATTATACATTTTAACTTTCAAAGTTGTGTGTGTGCATGTGTGTGTTCTTGGTAATGAACTGAGAGCCTAGAACATGCTATGCAGGTGCTCTTCTGCCATGCTATTCCAACCTTGTCTTACTTTCTGTTTGTGCTTTTTTCTTATAACATTTAATTCTTTATGGAGACAAGAGCAACTTCAATTTCTCTGATAAGGCTAATTATAATGTTTGTCATCTATTTTCTGTTCAATTTGTGTTATTTCCCCTGTGCTATTGGTTTTCCTGAAGATTATAAGCCTGCCTCATGCCTCATTATATTTAGTGAAGAAAGACTCAGAAGAGTAATACAAATCCAGACACCACAAAATAGGGAGTGATTGGAGTAAGTCATGAATAATTTTGTTGATTTTTTTACTATGTGGAAATCTATAGATGTTTTGTTTCTTTCCTTAAGGAAATATCTGTTTATGAAACATCATCTGCATCAATTGTACTAGGTGAGCCCTATGACTTGTGGAAGGAACACAAAATTAAATAGAGCACTGGAGGCTCTAACACAGGTTTTCAGAGAGACATAGATAACTAGATAGGTAAGAAAAACCAACTTATTAGTCACAGGTCCAATAAAGTTTATCCATTTAAAAGGAGGTAAGAAAGTATAAGATTGTTTTCCAGGAATAATCCAGCTAAATTTCCTTCAAAGTATAGTGACTCTTTCCCATCAAAAATGGTGTGGTTTTTGAGTCTAAGTTGTGTCACTTTTTTCAAAAATAGCCATTTAACTCTAATCCTATGCATACAGAGAAAAGAGTGTTAGTAAATATACTGATTATGGAACAAGCCAAACCTCCCATTTTGAGGCCAAGTTCTTCTCTGAATGCCCTCAAGTCTGTGTTCTTCCAAGTTGGTGATATCAGGGTTGTTGGTGATGCAGCTTTCTTTGAAGTGTCCCCTTGTAACTATCTGTTTTTTGTTAGCCACTGATACCCCCACAGCAAGTTTTGTCAATGATGTGTTTGTGATCTTGGCAGCAGGTATGGATAAGAAGTTTCAGCTAACCAAAGATCTTATAGTCTTTCTTTAGAACATTCTGGAGATTTAAACTCAGGTATTCATGCTTGCCACAAACATCTATTACCCACCAAGACATTTCACCAGGTCAGTATTCTAAACAGTTTAAAAGTTTTTGAAACTTTAAGCATTACCAATGGAGCATTTTCAAAGTCTTTTCCTCCAATAAATGCTACAGCTTTGGTACTCTGCTTGAGAAGAAGAGTGAGGGCTCAATAAAAGACCAGACTGCCGAAAGTCCTTTAGATGTGTCTCCCTTCATTACAGTATTGACACATTCTGCTAGTTCCTGTTCTGTTCACTCCTGACTTGGTACTTCATGGGACACTTGATGGAGATGGCTCACAGCCCCGTTAGCCTTGTGTAGCCTTTGAGCCTGAACTCTGTTAGCCTCTGTGTGGCTCTATTTCCTCCCTGTTGCTCACTTTCATTCCCAATATTAGCATGGTTGAACATTTAGTCTCTTTTGTTCTTGTTTATAGTTCTTTAATATGATTTTAAAATTGAAGATAATAAATGTATAGTGTTCTCTCTTCAACCAGTCCTACAAATGATTTTGAAAAGATGAACCTCATTGTACTTTCCAAGACATTTAGGTATATTTTAATAGTCTAGATGTGTCTTAATTTTATGACATATGTTGTATGTTGAATCTTTGCCTATGCATTATATTTAGGAAGTATATTTAGGTTGTAATCTCATATCACACTGTCGTGGTTGGTGCATGCATCAGTTTTGTAAAAAAAATCACATGATTTTTCTCTCTAGGTAGTCCAAATATAGTTTGAGATATCCCAGTTGTGTATGTCAAATTTAGAACAAGATAGAGTTCCTAAAGAACAGATTATGTTTTAATTATTGCATTTCAGAGTCACAAAATATTCCGAGTCATTTTTATCACTAGGATATGTTCCATAAGGAAATAAACTCTAAAGCGAAGTACCACCTTCTGTTGCTAAGAGGAAAATGTTCTTAAGTGGCTCACTGCATAGACGTGCATCTACAGACTACTTTTCCAGCAGTTCACTCACAGCCATCATTGACTCCCACAACTTAATATAAAGAAAATTGGTTTCTTCATAGAGTGTGGCTGCAAGATTTATTAGTGACTAAAGCATGCAATCCTCATAAATAATCTAGTCTGGGCAAAATTCTTCAAGGCCAAAGGGCTCACGTGACATTTTTCATTTGGGTACAAAATGGCCATTTGGGCTTATAGGATCATTGAGTCTACATATCAGGCAGTTGACATAGATCCATTCAAAACCTATAAAATATAGCAGATGCCTTTAAAATTTTAGGATAAATAATTCAGGTACATTCTATATATATTTTAGCCTGCAGGATTTTCTGAGGTACAGTGACTGTACAATTGGTCAATACCTAAATGGGTCAAATACAGACTTACTGACCTGTAATGCAAATTACAGGTCAGTAATTTCTTTCTGTCTCTCTGTTTTCATTGTCTTCATGGAACAATTTCTGACACATGGTTACTATTGTTCTGTTTTGAGGAGTATGTGTTTTAAGTGGCAATTTTTAGTTCTTAAATCATAGTGTTGGTGCAAATTATGGTTATTTGAGAGCAAACTAACCTTAAGTTTGTCTGAGAAAGCCTGTGCGCAATTAAGGAAAACACTTTTAAATATTAGTAGAATGCTATTATTTTTCACAAGTTTCAATTCAATACATGCTCTTTTCATCTCTCACTCTGATCATACAGAGAAATTACAGGTAGATTAATGTACATTTTCAACATTTAAAACAGAAAAATGCTATTTGTACGAATTATTTATTTTCCTATTTATGTAAAATATTCAATTATATACAAATATAAAAATTATTTAGAGGCTGGAAAATTGGCTCAGTGGTCAATAACACATATGGCTCTTGCAAAGGACACCAGTTCAGTTCCCAGCACCTGTGTAAGGTGGCTCACAACAGCCTGTAACTCCAGCTCCAGGGGATCTGATTCCATCTTCTGGTTTTTGAGGACTCTGCACTCATATGCCCACTGCTCCATTCTACCCCCTGCAACATATACACAAAAATTAAAAAAAGAAACAAATACATAATTACAGTCTGTTGTGAACTGGGAGGGTGACGCTCATGAGGCCTCAACCCTAGACAAAGAGCTACAGGCATCTAGGAAATACAGAGAATGGCAGAAATAGTCTGTCTCAGGGAAGAGCACACCAGTTGATTATCTAATACCAAATAAATGGCAAGCCCTGAAAAACAATATATATATTTACATTGACTGACTAGGTTATATTAGTGAATTTAGTGATATATATTAAATACATATAAAGCAAAGAAAAAGAGGGCATAAGTTTGAAAGTGAACAAAGTGGGGGCATGGGAGGATTTGGAGGTGGGAAAGGGAAGGGAGAAATATTGTAATGATGTTACAGTCTCAAAATAAAAAACATTAAAAATAAAATACATAAAATTGCATGTAGTTATATATAAGTATGGTTCTTCAACATTTGAGTAAAATTTTAATGAATTTCAGAATATAGTGTTTATTTATTCATAGAATTTAGAATGCCTCTGATTTCTTTTGCAAAGTTGTGACACAGGAAGGAATACATACGGTAGTATCAGGGTTTTCCTTAGTGGGTCATCATGGTGCAGATCAGCTGTGCTTGTGCTCTCTGATTGCCGGGCAAAGAAACCCCAGCCCCTCCCATGTCTATGTTGCCATTGTAACCACAGGCTACAGGAATGATAATGGTTGATTTTTCTCACTGGTTTTGGAAAGTACTACTACTTCAGAGAGCTGCAGAGATGCCGAGTGGGCAAAGTGCTTGTGGGGCAAGTATGAGAGTACCTGAGTGTGATCACCAGCCTCCATTCATAAACCCATGTGTGATCACTATCCAGATCAGAAAGGCAAAGCCCTGGTGCTCTCAGGCCAGCCAGACCAGCCTAATGGATGAGCTTCTGGATCTGTCCCAGAAAAAAAAATGTGAAGTAATGGAGGAGGACATCTCATGTTGATTTCTGGCGTCCATGCATCTCTAGGTATGTGCACATGTATGTGTACACACACTGCTGCACACACAGGCACACGGAGGGACAGTCATTGATTCACACAGACACACATAGGCACATGCACACACACAGGGACACACACACATGCATACACAGTGGCACACACACAAAGGCACACATGTGCCCACATACATGCACATATACAATACACGCTAAAATACGCATTGTTGTTAATACAGCAACTGTTTAAGTGTCTCCTAATCATTTTATGTATTAGTTCTATAGGCATGATATCATCAAATAATATCTGGTGTCTTGTAATGAACTTGTCCACATGGGGGCTCACATTAGATTTCCACTCATTCTTTTGGATTGTTGTATATTGACAGTCTTCAATGCAGCTCTACCCCTAACATTTCCTCTGGGTTCTAGGTTTGTATTTCTATTCACTGTCTCATCACTCCAAAGAAATATACTCACTTTAGGGCCCTGCCAACTTAAAGGTGTTGGGTAAGTGTATCTTTGGTGTGCCAAGACAGAAAAGATCCAGGGTGTGGGGACAGATCCCACTTCAACCACTGAACTCTCCCTCGAGTTTAGTAAAGCATTTATTATTTTTTTCATTTCTCCCCAAGATAGAAGTCTTGGCTAAATTATTGAACATTCTACTCACTCAAATGATTCTGAGTTAGAGTCTGGATCCCACTAATTCTATTTGTGTAGCCCCATTTCCTGTTACCCCCTCTATTGCTGATTGCCTGCACTGTTCACCTTCATCTTTCCCCATACTGCTAAAATTGCTCTATTCCTCAAAAATAATCTCACTTCACTTATTTTAAGGAAAGGTTTCGTGGATTACAAAGTATGAAACTCAAAAAACTTGTTTGAGATATGCTGCTCTTCGTGATCTGGCTTTCATTGGCACCCCAAATCATATATCACCTCACACATGTATTTCATCACCCTGAGCTCTGTTTATTTCTCACAGGCTTTATGCCCTTTGAATCTTAATGCTACTTCTTCATTCAGAATACCCAAGCTCCTTTGTAGCCACTGCCCCACTTTTTATGCTTTTGTGAATAGACTGATAGCATCTTTTCGCAGCTGCTCGGGGAGTGCACATTATGGCAGCACTTAGCACAGATCCTAGAACATTTTAAACAGTGATGTACATAAGGCCGACTCACATGAAATTTGTACTGTATTAATTCTTCATTAGTGGGTGTCTTAATTTAAGCTACTCACAGATTTAGCTAGAATTTTTCCTTCGGTGGTATTGTCTTCACTACTTCCCTCACTCCATTTTCCATCTGAGTAGCACAATATTTATTGTTAACATGAAGTTGTGACTTAGTCTCAAATCCCATGCCCCTCTAGGAAAAGTTGATTACCCAGAAGGTCTGTATATGAAGCAATTGAGGGCTTGCAGTGGTCATAGCCATACTACCTTCTCCATGACGCAGTACCAACCAACCAAGTGTGGTCCCCATTTCTGCTTTCTGAGCCAGAAATAAGAATGTGTTGGAAACAGAGTTTTCTTTGTTTCACATAAAGGACAGCAATGATTAGGCCTCTCTGGGGCAACCTGATGATGATAATCTTGGAACTTTCAAAGCCCTGGCCTTTCTACTTTTCTTCAAGAAAGATGAATATATGCATGGGCAAACCGGATTACCACTTTTAGTTGGTGAGACCTGATCTTAGCAGAAACTGTCAGAGACTGAAGGGGGCACCCTTTCCTCAGGGTCTTAGTGGTGGCTTCTCCACTGCAAGCCTCAACATTTCTACATGCTGGATTGCTTTTCTTTTTGAGTATATTAACTTCCCATGGCTACAGATCTGGTGGTGTCTGGCTTTTTTTTTTTTTCTTTCAGGGCTTTGTCCATGGCATTATACACACTCTCAAAATATTTGTTGTAACTGAGTTTGGTTACTTGTGTGTAATTCTGCTCTCTATTGAAGCTCAAATGGTTTTTCTGAATTCAAATAAAAGCTAAGGAAAAAAATAGATGGAACGGGTATAGGCCTAAAATACACTCTGGATTTTTCCCAGTAATGTATTTCCTGCCATATTTCATTAATTTTAGTGTGTTGGTGAGAGCATAACCAATACCTGCCACCACAGACCACCAAGTCTAGTACCTGTCATTGAAGATAATCCATTTTAAAATAACTGTTTAAAAAAGTGATTACAAAAATCTTGGAAATCTAAGATGATATTTATTCCAGGAGTAAAAATACATATTCTGCTTATTGCCCTTTCATGTGTACTTTATTTCCTTCATGTTAAGCCAAAGACCTGAAAACACTAAACTCAGGCAACTGCCAAGGCAGCATTATAAACTTTGAATGGAACACACAATTGTGAGTGGGCACTCTACATGAGTTGCCAGTCTGAGTGAGAAATGAGAATTTATTTATTTCTTATTTTTTGATATTATAATATAATTACACCATTTTCTGTCCCTTTCCTACCTGCAAACTCTCTTATATACCATTATTTGCTCTCTTCTAAATTCACAAATACAATCTGCTCAGTCTGGATAATGTTACTTGTATGTATGTTGCAAACATTATGAGAAAGAGCCAACCTCCTCTTCCATTTGGATCATTAAACTGATAGAAGGCACACTTGGAGCTATTAGTGGCTGTGTCTGCCCACTGTGTGGGGAAGACATATTTGACAACAGAGACAGTACAGAGGAAGATAGAGTTAAAAATATGGAGAGAGAGGGGCAAGGGCACCGATGAATTAACGGGACTAATGAGATTTAGAACATGGTTTAATTACCTGCAAAAACAGATTCCTTATTTAAGGCCTGTTTATTTTTATTTATTTATTTATTTACTTATTTATTTATTTATTTATTTTTGGTTTTTCGAGACAGGGCTTTGGAGGCTGTCCTGGAACTACCTCTTGTAGACCAGGCTGGTCTCGAACTCACAGAGATCCTCCTGCCTCTGCCTACCGAGTGCTGGGATTAAAGGCGTGCACCGCCAACACCCGGCTAAGGCCTGTTTATTTTATGTGAGATGTCTGACTACAGCTTTTAGATTAGAAGTTAGTATGTTTACTCTTCCTGTTTGAAACATGGTCAACATTAATTTTTTCTTACTTTTCCCTGCATAATCTGAAGTTTTTCTGAGGAAATATTATCTTGCTAATGTGACAATCAGTTATACTGTGAAGACTTTAAACATTGGAGTACTCAGACATATTTGAGGCTCCACAGATCATAAGCACATATTCTGTAACACTTTAGAAAGGAACATGAAACCTCTGAACCTTTTCTCCCTTCCTATTTTCTGTGGTCACAGTAGATGGCAAGTATCTTGATTTGTTCCTAAGCAGCAGAAAGTTGATAAAATCCATTAAAAATGTCCATGGTTTGCTATAGTGTATTCTGTACCAATTAAATACTTGGTTACAGAGAGGATTTTCTACTTCTCACATCATTGGAATTCTCACCCCACTCTTTAACTTATTTGAGATGACACAAAGGCTAGCTCATGTCAGACCCTGTCTTTCTGGATCTGTCCTATCTGTCTTTCTGGATCCTTTGTCCTATCAAAAATGACTTGTCTCTGAGTAGTTTTCCAGAATGAAGGAGGGCTTGGAAAACATCTCATTACTATAAAACAGTGTTTCTTGTAAACTGTATTCCATATGTAATGCCCACTCATTTAAGCTTCTTTTCAATGTTTGGCGTTTCAGTTTGTATATATCTACATATTTGTATATAAATAATCCTATGCAACTGCACACTTTAGAAGAAACTATTATGGGAGTGGGAAATACATTAAATAATTATCATTTCTACAATTGAAATGCTCTTTTTTCTTGTGTTTCAAAGCGCTGGTCTTTACAGCATATATAGCAGTGACATTGACACTTTTGCTGCTCAGAATCCTGCATGCAAATATTTTATTCTCGAATAATTGAGGTTCATTGTAATTGGAGATTTTTGTAAAAGGGACTGGGCATGCTTCCACAATCTCCTTAGCTTGTCCTTCCAATTGACAAGCTACAGCTTTCAAACTTGTCTGAGTGAAGTGCACCTAATAGCATGTGATTGAAGTTAATACCGAATTATATGTTTGTACCCAGAGAGAAGAACCTGTGATGATACTTATGTATGGAAATGAAAATCTGAACTCTGATTATTGTTCCATCACACTATGCCATTGCTCTAAACTCTGAATGGCATTTGTATGTCTGAAAGATGAGTTCAAACTTCCACACAGGGTGATACAACCCAGCTGATTGTGTCCCATTTTGCAAATCCTACAAGCATGTTCCGGGCTCCCATGTGGTGGTTTTGCACAGGCGTTCCATCTGCCTGACTGTCCCAGACAAGCTCTGGTTTTGGCCTGAGCTCAGTCTCTTCTTAGACAGAGCTTTTACCATCTTTTCTTGCTTCTTTGGCATACTTCATAACACTCCTGACATGGTCATTGTACTATTCCCATTTGCTGAATTGTCATATTGATGTGGTAGACAGCGAGCTGATATAAGTTTTCTGCCATGTCATAGTTAGGGTTTCTATTGCTGTGGCAAACATCATGACCAAACAGCAAGTTGAGAAGTAAAGAGTTTATTAGTCTTACACATCAGCATTGCTGTTCATCAGTAAGGAAGTCAGAACAGGAACTGAAACATAGCAGGATCCTGAAGGTAGGAGCTGATGTAGAGGCCATGGAGGGGAGCTGCTTACTGGCTTGCTTCCTATAGCTTGCTCAGCCCACCTTCTTATAGAACCCAGGACCATCAGCCCAGGGATGGCACCATCCACCTTACACCATCCAGCCTTACAGCTGGATCTCATGAAGGCATTTCCTCATTGGAGGCTACTTCCTGTAATGACTCTAGCTTGTGACAAGTAGACATACAAAATTTACTCAGAACACACCCTTTAAAACTGAGTGAGAAAAGAGTGTCTTTGTTTCCCTTCACAACTGGAGGAGGCACCATCCACTGTACAGTGAAGACATTGCCAGTGTAGTAAATCTTTCCCACGATTTACTATGAACACATCCTAAGTCACAGAGTTTTTGGTCTGGGTCCATTGACCTGTTCCATATTCATGTACAGGTAGTATCCATCAAAGAACATTCTTCTTTACCTGGGGATATGGAGCCACAAGACAAACTGTACTTGGCCTTGTCTACATTCAAGGACTTGATCTAGATGTAAGTCAAAATTCATTTGTGAGGGGGCTGGAGTTGGCTTTGTAAGCAGTGTGTGGATATTCCACCCCAACACTGTCTCCACGACAACTAGTCACCAAAGCAGTGGGCATCTCTGCTCCCTTCATAACTGTAGAACATTCAGATTAGGGATGCTCTTCTTGTTGATACGATGGTTGTCATGTGTACAGTTTCCACCTTATGCATTTGTGTCTCCTGTGCCTCATCTTTTAGCTTCAGTCCCATCTGATTCAATGAACTCAGACAAGCAACCTCCCTTAAGCAGCCCAGGATAGCAATCCAAGAAGCCAGGTGGTCATGGGAGGCTGGAGATGATGTAGCCTGCACAATGTGTAGCAATTAACTTGAACACAAAACAAAACAAAACAAATTATCCCTCAGTGCTACTGGCTAGATGAGAATGATTATAATGAGTCAATATATCTGGCAGTGGTCAGATGGGATTATGTGTTTCTCAGGTTAAAGAACCGAAGTATGAAGGCCTTCTGACTATGTTCTCTCTCACATTCAGTGGGCTTGAATGGTTTGTAGAGAATAGGAGTGAATCAGTGAGAGCAGACTAGAGTAGTCATTGAACATTGCAAACTAGTCTGAAAATCTGGCCTGGCCTAGTGATAAAAATGATAGTGAAGCATCCTGATTTTCTTCAGGTGTAGTGTCTGGTTTGTGTCTTCTCCTCTCCCATGTCCTGGGTCCTGGCTATAGGGGTTAATGAGTTCTTACTGCCATAAGAAACTAGTTTTCAGCTCTGCCTCTTTTCCCTGTCTTTTTCCCTTTTGCATGTGGGAGCCAATCGTTTGTATTTTCATTTCTGACTCATTAACATGCGGCAGCATGTTCAAGTCTACATTAAGTAAATGAATTCTGAATGGGTGACTGTTGGTTCATGGTTGTCTTTAAGGAAAAACACATACTTTATTGGTCTATTGGTCTGCTTCTTTGAAATAAACTTATGACCCCATGAACTTGGTTGTCTGCATATATTCCCATTCAAACATATCCTCCTTGTAACTTTTGTTTTTAAAACTCCTTTGAAATTGTAAACTGACATGACCACGGCAGGATTCTATGAATGCCATCATTTTCAGCATTGGCTTATTTTAGAAGAAAAGGAAACTTCCTTTCCTCACCTCCCACAGCCTGTAGAAAGTTTCCTTTTTGAGAACAAAATTACCATTTGTTTCAAGACTTCTCTTCAATTATAGCAATTTCCACATGTTTTGAAACTATTCTCAGGGAAAGAGAAAGCAACATCATGTGCTTTGGAAGCACAGGCGGATCTGGCAGCGCAGGTTTGAAGGAATCAGGGCTGAAACTCCTGCTTTTGGAGCTTTTCTCCTTTGCTCTTGGCTATTATCCAGCTTTCTGTTAACTCAGAAGCAAGGCTGACTGAACGTTGGGCCATGTTTAATTGCTGTGCAACGTGGATATTGCAGTGTGCTATCACACAGCTAACCCTCAGGTAGTCTAGCACAGGCGGTTAGCTGAGGTTCGCCCTGTGTTCTTGTGATGTTCACATGCTCTGGCTGGCAGGGTAATCAGGAAGCATCCGTAGCAATCAGCCAGCTGCGGCCTGCCAATTCGGTTCCTTGACAGGTAGCAGGCTGGATGCTTGGCTGTAAAGCGTCTCTCAGCTTCCACGTGCTCTAGGGAGGGCAACTGTTTAGCCTAAGCGATTCAAAGAAGCATAATTGTGCCTCACAGTACACAGAAAGTCACCACATCTGCTTCATATTTTTGGCTTTTAGAGTTGAACTAGAACAGAGAAATAAACACACAGCTTTGCATATAGAGTAAAAACAAGTTCATGGTAACAGATGAGCACATTGTATGTAACTCAGTGAAAATTCCCTTAATGAGGGTTTCTTTTGGCAAAGTGAGAAATATTTCTGGTGTTAATCAAGTTTTTTTTTTGAAAAAAGATTTAATAGAAAATATTATCTATTTAAGCATCTAGGCAGCCTATCATCCCTTCTTAAACCTATTATAGTCAATTGTTGAGCTGCTGCAGTGGTGTCACGTGACCTATTGCAAATATTTGGGGTGTCATCTGCACTACATTAGCCTTCCTAGTGGTAGTTATTTAAAAAAATAATTTGGATGTAGTAGGCTAAAAACATTCAAGGCTATGAATTAGAACTTCATTAACCACTTTCAGCTTTTATTTTGGTTCAAATGTAAATGCAGTCATTTGATATCTAAGTGTATATAATATGTGATGACGGTCTTTTAAAAGTGTAATCTAGCAGAAAATACATCTTAATTTGAGTGTAACACTGCTTTAAATATAATTTCAATATTCTTCAGCATCTGGCGTCTCAAAGCATGAGGTCATGTGAGGTTAAGAAAACTTTTTCCTGCAAATAATAATAACAATAAACTTCAGGCAAATACCGACAAAGTAAGCTGAGTTTAACATGATCAGGCAATGTGGAGAGAAGGAAAGAAAAGGCTTTCGGAGACTTGACTGTGTGGGCCTCTGTACTTCTGGATTTCTGGATGTATTTCTTTTATTGGCCAGCACAGAGACTTGTAGACGGAGAACCTGACATGAAACAATTAGCTCAGATATCTCAGGCTTGCTGAGTATACTCACATTTCTCTCCAATCCCTCTCCTGTAATTTCCAGTTAAGTATTTTCATATTTATTTTTCAAAGTCTGTGGCCCAGTAGGATATAAGCCACATGAAGTCAGGGACCGTGTCAGGCCTGGAGTGCACCCCTAGGGTCAAACTCATATGTGAATAGCAGAAAATTGCTGTTACCTGGATCTATTCTTAATTTGGGTGTGTTGACTCATGTTCCACCCCTAACAACTCTTCGAGTGGATTATTGTCACACCCACTTTACAGATGAGAAAGAAGTGCAGAGAAGTTACCCACCTTTCGAAGTTATGCAGCTAATGGGTGGGGAAAGAAAACTTAAGCTAAGTGGTCTGCCTCTTTCTAGACGTTTGCTTTTCCCTCCTAAATGAATTCTTGGTGAAGTCGAAATACTTTATATTAATCGAGACTGAAAAATGACTTAATTGGATGCCAAAGCTGACTGTCATTAATTACCTTTTCTTATTACCCTTATTTAACAAAAGTACGTTAGCCACTTGTTATGCACCACTGTGATCTTAGATCACATCAGTCAAAGCGCACAGAATCCAGTGTGCATGTGTTTGTGTGTCCATGTTTGTGTGTATGAGTGGGTGTGTATATGTGCTTGACTGTGTTTGTGCTTGAGTGTGTATGTACTTGTGTGTGTACCTGTTTATGTGTATGTGTACATGTGTGTGTGTATGTACTTGTGTATGTACATGTGTGTATGTGTATGTACATGTGTATGTGTACCTGTGTATATGTACCTGTGTGTGTTCATGTGTGTATCTTTGCCTCTTTATTTTAATAGATGAGAAGATTGTAATGGTTATGTAATTTGAAGGTTCATCTTGCTAATACACTCAGGACTGGAAGCAAAGCATTCTCAGTTGCAAACTCATTTCTTTGTTACACAGAGCTCATGCCCCTGTCCTCTGGCTATTAATGCAGCGTAAAGAGATCAGGTTGGGCAGTATGTGGTCATTCTTAGAAAGATATTGATCTCCTTGATTTTTTTCTAACTCCATGATGTGGGCTTTGTGAGTACCATGGATCTGCTTTTCCCTTGCCTTGAGGGGAAGCAAGGCAGGGCAGGTGCTCACCTTTGTAGCTGATTTAGGTTGACAGCAGTTTAGTGTAGCCCTGAAGTTATGGATTCCGAGGTCTTACAATTCTGTGCTGGAAGCCAGAAAGAATAAATTACTCTCTTCCCTTCTTCTGTCATTTTAAATCTGTAGGGGAATTGTGTGCCATAAAAACTTGAAACCAGCTCCTCTATTGTTAACATATGATTTTTTTATGGTCTGTCAGAGATTAGAGAGGGGGTCTGCACAGTTCAAGAGTTATTTTTAATCAGGTACTCATAATTCGTTTATATCAGAGACCTGACGAGCATTTGTTAATTACAGCGATCATATAAGCTTTCAAATGCAAATAGTCTGACTCAAGGTTCAGTTTGTTTGGTTCCAACTGATGATTAAAGAATGGTATAGCTTTACAGTTGTTTTACTCCCATCTGTGTGCACCAGGCAATCACCACTTACAGATGGTTGTGATTCCCAGACAGGTTGCTACATGCAGAAAAAGTATGTTTCAGTTATCTTAATAAGATTTATTGCAGTAGTCACAGCTAAGTGCTTAAGCCTTAATGATAATTGCTGCTAATCTTTCAGGAAAATGATTAGAGTTTAATAAACCTCAAGAAGGGTATTTTCCTGTGAACATCAACAGAATTGCAAAAGTAAATTTTATGTTTATTTTCTCATCTAATAAATTAGAAGACTGTGTGCCCTTTACCACTTTCAGAAACTGGATTTGGTGCACACATATAAGGAGTATAAAGACATAGTTGCTATGAAAAAATAATGGGTCAAATTGTACTGAATAATTTTTGTAGAAATATACCAAATTAATTCCTATTAACCTTAAGGTTTAGTTTGTGGTAAATATATATATAATGAACAATCATCCATAAGCACACACACTTGTAACTCCACATATTTAGAGGGCTGAGACTGGGAGATTATTATCTCTAGTCTAGATTGGACAACATTGTCAAGACTATGCCTCTAAAATATTTTGTACCGTGAAAATTATTCTGTTAACTACTTTAATCATATAGTGCATTGTTTAGGGGCTGGAGAGATGGCTCAGTGGTTATAAACATGTTGTTCTTGAAATGGACCTGAGTTCAATTCTCAACACCTGCATCAGGAAGTTCACAACAATTTCAGGGCATGGACACCCTGTGACTCCTCAGATACACAAGAGTCACAGGGCATAGACACCCTGTGACTACACAGACACACAAGAGCACACAGCAGGCCTCAGAAGCATTTCATCTGCTATAACAGAATTCTGTATCCTGTAAACAGACTCCCAGATTTCTCATTATCTTAGCCCTGGGCAACATCTCTCCTTGCTGCCTTTATGAACTTACCTACTGTTGTTGGTTTATGTTGTTCAAAATTCACATTTGTGCTGAGAAAGATGGCGTCCAGGGGGTAATTCAGTGAAAGGGGATATATAGATAAGAGTATGCATATATAAGGTATGTGCATATGATACGCATGCATGGATCAGATTAGTGGCCATACAAAGAGACAGTTTGTTCTCTTTTGCCCTTTGACCATATAAGTATGCAGCCAGAATATGCCACCTCTGAAGCAAAGACCTTGTCCTCACTAGACACCAAATCTTTTGGCATCTTGATCTTGTTCTTTTCATCCTCAAGAGTTTTGAAAAGTATATTTCCATTACTTAGAAATTACTCAGTTTAAACTAAAAGATATCTTAGATTGGGGAGGAATGAACTAAAATACTCATGTAAGTGGAATCCGAATATATTTGCTCTTTCATGTTCTATTTAGCATAATTTCTGTTTCATTTAGCATGTTTTCTGAATACATCTATGCATAGAATTTCATTCAGTTTTGTGACTGAATATTTCAGCAGGTGCCACTGTTTGTTTACTCACTAATTTATTAGTAGGTATCAATATAGATTGGGTGAGTGCTTTGTTGTAGCCCTTAGAGACTTGCTTATATTTGCATCTGTTTGTGCATTTGCTTTCACTTTTGGAATCGTTATAGTAGTCTTTCTGTTGTTTAATTCCCTGACAAAAAGGACCTTAGTGCAGAGAAAGTTATTTTCACTACAATTTCCCCACCATTGCATGGAAGTCATGGTAGGAACTCAACCAATAGATACACCCGCAGTTTAGAGGAGAGAGAACATGAATTCATGCATACTTACTAGTTAGCTTGCTTTCCCTTATCATATGTGTTTCAGAATGCAAACTCAGGAGATGTGTCTAGGTCCTCCAGTATTAATTAACAAAATCAAGCCAACCCCCACGACAGGCCCAAAGGCCAACCTTATTGAAATTGTCTTCTCAGATATTTTTAGACTGTGTCTAGTTGACAAAATTAGGTATACACCAAAGAGTAAAACTGCTGATCTTATACTAAGGCTACATTTAACTCTTGGAGGAACTAAAAACACATTTCTATAGTGGCTGTATCATTTTACGTTTCTACCACAATGACTTCAGCATCTCAAAACAAAATTGGCAACACATGATGTTTTCATTTGGTAATAAACCCAACCTTAGCTTTGTAAATTAAATCAAACAGATACTTTAGGTAATTGTGGAAACATTTTTATTTTTAACAATGTGCAAATGTCACAAAGATATGATTTTGAAAGAATTAAAATTGGATCACATCATTATGTTTATTTGGCTGATCTCCCTAAGAGGAAAAGTTCTTTTACTTAAAGGAATAACAAAAGTCCCAAAATGATGCTTCACCTTATGCTTGGCTGAAAAGAAGGGTAAATTTTGTCAGTGCATAAAATCCTTAAAGTTAGCAGTAAAATTACAGCCACATGAAGAGAAATACAGTAGTATAGGTAGGGTACAGTTCTGGGTATTTCTATTATTGGGCAGGTCAGATTTTGTGCTTGTTAATTAGGTTGAACTAGGCTGAATATATGGGTATAGGTGTGTACATAGACACACAAATACACTCATGATATATACATGCCACTCTCATCAGGCTTTGTGAATGAAAAGATTATTTTGTGTATATATGTATAGGTGTATACACAGGCACACAAGTAACAGTACATGATATATACATGTCGCAGTCATTGGGCTTTATAAATGAGAAGATTACTGTAGAGAAGACATGGGAAAGTAAGTGGGATTTTAAGTATGAACACCCAAGACACCCTGCTTGTCCTTGGACCACAGAGTTGATCTTTACAAAAGACTTAGTAGCAGCATCCTGGGCATGGGTACACAGGCTCATCAGCTCTGCTAGCACACCATGATTACATGATTTCCTTTGTAAACCAGGCTCCAACTCTACTTAATTTAGATAGAATTTGTACCTTTAAAAGCTTGCTCTGGGCTAAGTGCACACATTTGGTCAGGGGAAAAAGTATAGGTGCTGGGAAAAGGCTTCATAGAGGGCCCCTCAGAGAACCAGGCCTCCTGTTTGGGGAGCAGAAATCAATGGGTGCTGTGTTATGATTGAGGATAGCTACAAACTGTGCCATAGACACATTTGAAGGTTCAATGTTTCATTTCTTGCAGGCCACATTGGCCTTTTATCACCATATAATTCCAGGTTTATGTGGCTTTGGAGCTTCAACTTTAGGTTCATGTCTGCAACAGAAGTCCTTAAATTATTTACTTATAGTTTTGATATGGAATTATTTAGCTGATTTTTTGTTTTCAGATTCTTGCTCGACATGCTTTATAGAACTGACAGGCAGAAAACCTCATTTAAGAAAGTAGATTTAGATGAAATAGTACTTTTCTGATATATACTCTGATGCTTATTTAGTTATAAGTAAATGTATTTGTAATTACATTTAATATTGGTATAAAATGTCTTATATTAATCTGGCTAGGGTACTATGAAATAGAATGAATTATGTCATTTTCTTTCATATAACTTATATTCCGAACCGTAATGAATTGCATTGCAGAGTGGAATATTGGCCACTTATTTAAAATACAATCCCAAATGAGAGAGATTCCCTTGTCAAAGCAGTCAACATTCTCATTGCCATAGCCTGCATGCCTGTGGAATGAAAGTCATTAGGTCTCTTCAGTGAATGAGTCATGGATGCTGACTGGAGTGAGATTTTTTTCAAGCACTTCTTGAGTGATGGAGGTATTTTTTTTATCATTTTATGTATTATTCAATATATCTTTGTCATGGTCTCTGTTGATAAATGGTATGAAAAATGATACTTTATCAATTAAAATTAATCAAAATATTTACAATTTATAATTTCCTTGCATAGATATGGCAGTGCTTTTGCCAATTCAATTAATTAGCACAGTACATGACTGTGAGGTGTGTCTTATTATCACCATTTTATGAACAAATTTAAAGCTATGGAGGTTAATTAACCCATCACCGAGTCCAGAGGCCTGGAGTGGCAATGAAAAAATAGACTGAGCACCAACTTCAAGGCCAGGAACTCTGCTTTTAGCATGGATTTTAATCGATTTAGATGGCTTTATCTAATTCAAAAAGCACACGCAATATTTCGGAATCACCAGGCAGTGATATAATGTAGTTAAAATAATGAATATTCTGATATCCTTTGTAAGTATAAATTATCATAGCATATTCCAGCTTAGACTACTAAGCAGGCCAAGCCATTTTGCAGCACTGGTGACTAAAGTGTAAATTAACTGGTAAGTGGGAAATCAATCCTGTGTGTCTCCTGCTGAGGTATCAGAGGTTCTTTTGTTAGATTCAAATCTATATAAGTGGTGCATTTGCCCTTCTTTGCTTATTGTATTTGTCTCTAATTTTTGAAGTAACCCCCAATTCACTTTATACGGAAATATCATGCTTAGAACTGTACAGGGTGCCCTTGATTCTGCCAGCAAAGCCTCTGTTTCTCTTTGGAAAGGCACTGTGGAAATAACATGGCATTATCTGACTATCTAAAAAGCATGAGCCATGAGGACAGAAAGAGGACTACTAGGGGTTGGAAGCCACCAGGGCAAGTGGGGGTGGGGAGGGACAAGAAGAGGCAGAAAGAACAGAATAAATCTTGTTTCAAGTATCCCAGAATAAACTATTTTTTTTGTAGGGTAATAAAAACAAATGAAAAAACCAAAGTTATTCCTAGAGAGGTCAAAATAACAACCAATTCATGTAGGTCAAGCACAGAGGATGGCAACAAGATGTAAGGACAAACACTGTTTCATTTGATAGCATTTCAAATGCAAAATGAAGTTCTTCTGTAATTCATTAATGGGTAGCAATGAGAATGCTTTTCACAACTTCATGAAGACAGCTTCGAAGCAGTTCATGAGGTAAACATCTATGTGACACAGCTGCCACCTAACAGTGCTATCTGCTGAGGCAGAAACCAAGGGAGAGCCTGCCCCTGTCACTGCTGGTTGGAGAGCTACCCATGTAATATGCTACAATTTTCTTTATTCATAAAATAGTATTGTATTTGCTAAATGGCAATAATAAGACATAGCTCACCAGTAGAAGTTTTTTTCTGAGATTATCATGCAAAATTATTTATCCTGTAATATAATATAGTAATATTTTATCTCTTAATTTTCATATACCACATGCTGATATGAGTGCTGGGAAGTGAACTCAGGTCCTCTGGAAGACTCACAAACACTCTTAGCTACTGTGACTGGGCTTGTACGTGCAACAGTGCTGATATCTGTCTATTAGCTTCAGTTGGTTTAAATTCTGATCAAATATTTTATTTATGGTTGAATATTTATACAAATGTCCTACATGTATTTTCGAAGTACAACATGGCAAACACTGATATTGTTGAATTTTTCATTTTTCTTCAATTCTATTATTTTTGCTTAATTAATTTTCAGGTTTTGTTGTCAGGAGTTTGTGTATTTTTAATTGTTATAATTTTGATGAACAGTTTTGTAATTACAGGATGCTTTTTTCTTCTACTATCAATTTGTATTAGTTTTTTGTGTTGTATAATGATGTTTTATTTCATTCTCAACTCTTACTGCACAATATATTTACTATGATAAAACAATTTTAAATTAAAGTCTATTTTATGTGATGTCTGTTAAATCAATTTAGCTTTCTATGTAGTTCTAATTTGATCTGTTAATGTAAATTTGGTTTATATTTTCATTTTATATATTTTTTGCATCTATATGGATCAGGATTTTTCTTTCTTTTTTAAAATCTTTATGATTCTTTGTGAATTTCATATCTTGCATCCTGATCTCACTCATCTCTCAGTCTCCTTGATTCTACCTTCTGCCTTTCAACCTCATCTCCCACCCCCCCCAAAAAAACCCCACAATTTAAAAGTAAAACAAAAAATTACAACCAAAACCCAAGCCAAAACAAACATAAAACAAAACAAAACTCCAAGTGGAAGCTGTAGTGTGGCCTAGTGAGTCACACAGTATAAGCTTTAGTCCCTACATCTTTGCTTGTAAGTGTTCATTGTAATGAGTCAGTGGTCTGGTTGGAAGCCTCTGGCTTCTACTATACCCTCATTGATTTCTGGGCCCTCACTGGGACTCCTCCTGGATATCCTATTGTTGCTTTATGTCATGGTGATTCTGTAGCTTAGGACCCACAGGTCTGGCCCCTTTATTTGCTGCAGAAGTTCATCTATATGGTGGGTGTTGGAATGTTAGGGTGTTGGGGTTCTTGGCCTGGGTGGTAGCTGGGTTGGTCAGCCTACCAGCTTTCTTTCATTGTTACCACCTGGGTGAGCTCTCCAGCATTGCCCCAGCTAGCTCACCCAGTGTAGCAGACAGCAAGGAACAGGGCCCATTCTCCTGCTCTCATACCCTTGGGTCCATCTCATTCACACTCACACCTCCAGGGCCAGCTCTACTGTTTTGCCTAGGTGAGGTACAGGGCCAACGCTACCATTCTGATGATCCAAGGTCAGCTCTTCACCTGTTACAGGGAGGGCATATTTTCCTTACCCTTGCCACCCCATGGCATATGAGGGAGTGTGTGGGGACAGCTCTCTTTCTCTCATGTTACATGCTAGGCTCACCTGAGTCCCCATTAATAAGATCAGCTCTAATATGTTGCCCAGGCAAGGGGCCATGGCTGCTCTCCTGTGTGCTGCAGCTGGTGAGGGGCAGGGCCAGTTCTCCCACTCTTGTAGCCCCAGGGGCAGCTCTCTCATCTGCTGCAGGTGGCAAGAGGTAAGGGGAAGAAGGGCATTTTTCCTCACCCATGCCATCACATGGCAGACAGGGGGCAGGGTCAGTCCTCCTGCTCTCATGCTAGCCCCGTCTACAGGGTCAGCTCTTTGTGCTGCCTACACAAGGTGCAGGGCCTATTCTCCAGAGTGCTGCAGCCACTGAGGGGCAGGACAGCTCTCCCATTCTTGTTACTGTGTGACCAGTTTTTTCAGCCTGCAGTAGGTCTCTAGGGGTAAGGGGTGAGGGATGAGGAGCAACGGGGGATATTTCTCCCTATGCTACATCACCTTGCGGCAGGCCATCAGGCTAGCTCTCCCACTCTTGTGTATTCAGGGTTAGTTTACCCACATCTCCGATAGTAGGGACAGCTCCACTGTACTGCCTCAAGGAGGTGTAGGACCTGCTCTCCAGAGAGTAAGTTGATAACCGGCAGGGCCAACTCGGTGCAGCCCTATTCTCACTGCTTTTAGTGGTAATAAGGGCAACAGACATCAACACAGACACCAGCTGTGATTGGACCATAGACCCAGACAAGGTCCTCGGCAGTAGTCAGGGCTCAGACATCACCATGATCCTGGTTGGCAGTGCAGGTCACTTAGACAGGCCTGGACCCAACCTAAGTGTGGCCTTTGAACAACATGGTCACAGTTATGAGCCAAACTCCAGGGCATCTTTCAATGGCAACAGGAGTCCATCCTGTTTGCAGCAGGGCCACGGATCCAGACATGGTCTTAGCCTCAGTTCAGGCCTATACTTTCCTGGGTAGCAGTGTATGTTACTCAAGTCTGTATGGATCCAGCAGCAGCAAAGTCCTTGGGTACCAAGAAGGCCATAGGTGATGGTCTAAATTCTGGGCATCAGTGTGGCCTTTGGTGGCCTGGGCCACAGATATCAGCACAGACTCAGACATGGTCCTTGGCAACAGCCTGGGTCCAAATGTTATTGTGGTCCTAATTGGTATTATAGAATCACACATATCTGCATGGCCCAAGTGGTGGTGGTTATGTTTTTGAAGAAAAAGAGGAAGCTGAAAGATGAGACATGTTGACTAGTTTATTATTGGGTTGGCAGAGTAAAGAGAGAATAGAAAGAGAGTTAATGGCTGACTGCCATGGCCAGCTGCCATAGAGAGTGCATAGGTGAGAGAGAGAGCAAAGAAGAAGCAGCAGAGAGAGAAGAAGAGAGAGAGCAGCAGGGAAGTTGGAATTTTTAAAGGGAAGATTGCGCATGCACACTGAGGTTCCACGCATGCCCAGAGTCCTCACACAGGCCATAATGCATGGCAGGTGACGTGGTGATGACATAGCACGTTTTCCTGTGCATGCCCTGACTGTTGTCAGGGGGAGGGGTCTGTCTCTTAAAGAGATATTGCCGATCAACATTAAAGCCTGAACCTTTCAGTGGTGTACACCAAAAATGCCAACATGTCCCCAGGTGGCATCCCAGACCCTGGGCATCAGCACAGTCTTTGATGGTAACAGGAGTGATGGACATTAACACAGACACTGGCTACATTAAGTGCATCCTCTTCTGCACTTCAGGATGGGGCCATACCATGGCCCTGGGTGATGAGCAGGGCATCTACCTCAGCCCATTCCTCATTGCTCTCACCTCTTCAGATCTGCCTCATTCCCCAGCACACAAATTATCCCCCCTGACCCCGGCTCTGTGTGTGTCTCTTTTTCCCATTTTACCATACTGCACATGGACATTAGAATGGTGCCAGGGAGGCTCATGGTGAAATTCTTCCTGCCCCAGGTCTAGGGGTAAGCTGTGCTTATCCTCTGTTCAGCACCAGGCCTGGATCAAGAGTTTTAAGTTACTTCTGTAGATCCTGCCTTTTAAGTGGAGAAGTTAATCCATTTATCTTTAATGTAATTTTAATATGGGTAGAGTTTGCATTTGGTGTTTATTTTGTATATGTTCCTATATCTTTGTTCTCCTCCCATTTTTGCATTCTTTTGTGTTAAGCAACTGCTGTTTGTTGTACCATTCTAATTCTCATGTATACATTTTAGTTTCTTGTTACTAACCTCAGTTCCAAAGAACATCTTAACTTACTGCAATCTGGTTCAAAGTCATACTAATTCAATTAAAATAATAAAACAATTCCATGTGACTTCACCTTCATTTCATCCTTTGTCCTGTTATTGTAAAATTCCATATCAATTGGTTTTATAACTATGAATACAGCCTACTAAACATTGCTTTATGATGCTGCCTTTTAAATCTTATAGAATAACAGCTATGATTAAAATAAAACTATATTCATTGAAATAATTCGTAAATGATTATTAAATTTATGTGAGGTGCCCTTTCATTTAGTTGGAAGGACTCCCTTTTGTGTTTCCTATAGGCAAAATCTGATAGAGAAGTTTTCTCATATGTTGTTTACCTGGTAATATCACAATTTCTGCATGTTTTTTGGTTTTGTTTATTTAGATGGGGTCTTACTTTTTTTCCCTCAAGGTTCTGGGCTTACACAATCCTCTTGCCTCTTATTTCCCAAGTAGATGGAATTACAAGCATGTGCCACAGTGCCCTTCAGTTTTAAATGACCTATTTGATTTCATGTGGAATTTTTAGTTGACAGTTTTGTTCTTCAGCACTTTGGAATGCTGTTCCATTGCTTCTCTCTACATTATTTTGATTAAGAAACTGAGTTATTAAGAATCTCCTCCCCAGATTTTCTGTTGTCATTTTTAAGTTTTTCCTTTGTTTTTGACTTTTAAAACATGTTTACAATGTGGAACATTTTAGTTTTTCATACTAGGATTTGGTTTAGTTTCAGGATAGATGGTAAAACTAATTTGTTTCATCAAATCTGAGAATTGGGGATAATTATTTCAATTTATTTTTTTTCTGTACCTTTTATTTCTCTCTTCTCATTCTCAGATTACCTCCATGATTATATGGGAATGCTTGACATAGTCTGTGGATCTTTGAAGAACTCTTTGATTTTCCTCATTCTTTTCTAAATTTCTATTACTCTGATTAAACATAATCACTGAACTACTTTCAAAGCTTGAGAACAAAGCAAATTATAATACTACAAAAATGATCATTATTGTCAAAACTTACCTTTTTTCCCTTTTGTAATTTATTGTTTGAGAATTTCATATGCATATAATGTGTTTTTATCAAGATATCATTCATGTTTTTTCAACTATGTTATTGAAGTCTAATGAACTTATCATTTCACTTATTAAATTTTCTAGCTTTAGAAATTCTGTTTATTTCTACCTACTTTACATCTCTTTATTTATGACCTCACTTGTGAGATAATTTTCTCATGTTTTCCTTTAACTTATTTGGATGTCATTTATTATACTTCTTTGAATACATTTAAGGTAGTTAGTATTTTTGTTTTTCAAGGTATCCCAATGTATCACCTTTCTTAACAGCAATTTCAATTAGCTGTGTTCCCCTAGCTTTGTGTGTCAGAATTTTTTATTTTATTATACACAATATTTTTGGTTTAAAAGCAAATATTCGACGAGGTAGTGCCTCAACAATAGGACACATCATGGGCTTTATTATTATTTGCTGGATGACCTTTCTTGACTAATTTTATAAACAGTGTATTCATTGTCAGGGGTAATCATTAAAGCTATGTTCCTTCAGATTTTGGGAGCTAATGTGTGTTTCAGGAGGTTTGAGTACTTTCAGGTTATGGCACTGACACTCAACTAATCAGCTGACAGTTCTGGTTGAACCATTGCTTTCTACAGGTGTAGTGTCATTCTCAAGTATATTGAGCATGTGACTCCCTGGTGTTTTCCTAGATTTCCAAGAACATGTCAGAACTTGGAGGTCTCATTCTTCAGATCCTCCTTATGAACATTTTCTTTAATGTTTGTTACAACTGTTATCGTCTGCCTCAGGCAACTAAGATATTCAACAATTGGCTGGGATTGTTTTCAGTAGACATATATCTGTTTTTGGCATAGACAAGTTTTATGAGTTAGTCACACAAGGCAGGCTTGGTAAGAGAGTCTTCCAGGGAACTGCCAGACAAGTCAAACAATAACAGTATTCCCAGGAATGGAAGTCTGAAAAGGCTCCAATCTTTTTTCTGTTTGTTTGTTTCTTCTATTGACTACAAGGTTGCTTATTTTTTCCATGATTTCTGGTATTTTGTTTGTAAGTCTACCTTAGAGCTTCAGAAAATTGCTTGAAATTAAGGCAAATGAAAAATTATGAAAATAACTGCTATTGTTAAAATTTCCCTTTGTTTCTTTTATAATTTATTGTTTGATAATTTCATATATGTATATAATATTTTTTGATCAAATCAGTGGCTCCATTCTTCCTCCAAATCCTTCCATTGTACCCCAACCACTTTTATCTCTCAACTTTATGCACTCTTTTAAAATCTACTTAGTGCTGTCAGTAGGTTTGTGGATATATGGCTTGTAAATGGAGTTCTTTTTTTTTTTTTTTTTTCTGAGACAAGGTTTCTCTGTGCAGCTTTGGAGCCTATCCTGGAACTCGCTCTGGAGACTAGGCTGGCCTCAAACTCACAGAGATCTGCCTGCCCCTGCCTCCCAAGTGCTGGGATTATCGATGTGTGCCACAAAAGGCCCGCCTAAATGGAGTTCTTAATTGGTCTAAATGTGGGGGACCAAAATAGTTCTGCTATGGAATATTTTGAGATCCAGCCTTGGGTTTCACTAAACAGGAACACAGGGATGCTCCAGCCCACTATTGTATTGTTAATGCCAGTAAGGCTACTATTGTTTACCATGGCCTCAGAGTAATATGCCTCCTAATTTGCATCTCTATGCACCTAAGCATCTGAATAGGCCTGCACCTGGGCAGGGGGACCAGAGGTGTGTGAGTAACCAGGGAGGACAGGAATTAGGGGCCAGCGACCAGAGGAGAGAAGAGAACAAGGAGAGCTATGGTTCCCTCATGGTCATGGCAGGACGGTTAAGAAACAGCAGAAAAGATGGCAAATAAACAAGAGAATCTAGTTTTACAACATGGAACTGAGAGCTCTCTAAAGATGACAAGATGCCTGTCTTTGGTCTTTATCGCTGCTGGGTTGCTAGGAGTTTCCAGGTCCACGAAGCCCCACTCCGGCAGAACCTCATGGCTGTTGTGGCTTGGAGCTGAGACATGCTGGGTCACAACATCTAAATGATAAAAACCTGGAGTCAGATGTAGAGGAAAATGCTGAGAGATCAGAGAGAAGAAGGAGCAAGCCAAAGCCACCTGTACTTCATTAGCTTTCCAGAGGAAAAGAAGACTGAGTTCCTGTTTCTTCCTGCTTAGATTCTCTCTGTGCCCAACCATCTCACTTCCTGTCTGTCTATACAGATCTCCATACCTCTATGGTTAGCTAGTGGTGAGCTTCATCCTCTGATCTTCAGACAAGCTTTATTTGTACAGGCAAGTTATCAGCACAATGACTGTGTATTGGAACATGAGCAGCCTATTAGGGACTGCATCCTTGAAGAAAACTGACATACCATGTCTGCATCAACCATAAATTAATTGCCAATAGCTCTTCAGTTAGTGGTATAACTTCAAGAGCCTCCCGTACTCTTTTTTTTCCACTTTTAGTATAACTTTTATAACTTTTAAAATTTCAAATGGAACATCTACAGAAGTGAACAATTGGAAATAATTCAAAATTAAAAATACAATATCAAGTCAGGTGAAATGGCTCATATCTTAGTAAAGATGATTCACTTGTTCAGTTTGTTTCTTGAGCCCCATACAGTGGAAGGAGAGCAATGACTCACACAAACTTTGTCTTAATCTTGTACACACATTTTTTTAATGCAGTCACATCCAGAGAGAGTTCATGTGTGCCTGTCCCTCTCATGGCCTGAAAACACTGTTTCATAATGCCACTAAAAATTTACCTTTGAAAAAACTAATAAATATTAATTTCTGTAAATTGGACTTCATAAAGTTTTGAATGTTGAACTTCAAACCAAAATTTTGACAGTGACCTTTCTGTTTAGGTCTTCAATTGACTCAGTAAGGACCACTCAGATCAGACCACTTAGATTATTGATAATTAATTTTATGTAAAACATTCCCAGAAATGTACCCAGAATAATGTTTGATCAAGTATATAGGTGTACTTGTTCAAACTGTTCAAACACAAACTAAATCACAATTCCTTAACTAGGATTCTAGTCAGGCAATACTAATTTTCTAGCATAAAGTCAATATTGGTTTCTTACATGACAAGGTACTAAAGTGTTAAGAAATGCTTGGCCTAGTTAATCATCTTCTATGACTAGAAAAAGAAATGTGGTACTTAGCTAAGCCCACATGACATCCCTAAAGGACTGTGATGCAGTAGAGGAGTAATAATCATTAACATATTCTGCTTTAGTTAAAACAAACCATTTGTAACTATGAAAGTATCTGAGGGAAAATAAAGACATTCTAAGGAAGTAGTATACAAATTTTCAAACATGAACAACATATTGCAATATCTCCATTATCTTAAGTGTATTTGTTGTCATTTACTACTAAGGTATATCTTATGTGGAATTTATATAATGCATCAATGTTTATTAACAGCCCAAATTTCTCTAACTAGAACTGTACATAAGTAATTTTTCATTTCAATCATATTATAATTTTTAGTGACAAGTTATATTAATACTATAAATTTATTAAATTGGTCCTTAGCAATCCAAGTTTCTTCTATTATAGTACTATGAGAAAGAATTAGATTTGTAGCCCTAGGGCCTTCAAAGGTGAATGCAAGCTTCTGTTGCATTTTTGAAATTTATTAGATGAATTGGCATTGCTGTATTGGATGCATAGATTAGGAAGATATGTGTTGTTCTGAGTCCTTATTGCCTTAAAGATATCTATGGATTAGGATAGAAAAAGGGTTTCTATAGTTTCTTTTAATTGTTGAATAATAAAAAATTAAGATATAGCCCAGTTTAAACTGGTATAGAATTCTGTCAGATAAATTATCTCTTTAATTGTATAAAAGTGAAGTTCTTTTTCAGAGAAATTATTTACGTATTTGCTAATGTTTCACTGTAATGGGAAGAGATGAGGCTGCCAAGAGGACAGGAAAGAACCACAGAGTCACTGTCAGTCCCCAAAACTAGGAGGACTGGCTTTGGAACTTGTTTATGAGATGTGTCTCCTCACTCCTATTTTCTCCCTGTTGGAATGAGGACAGCTCTTCCATTCCTGCTCACCACTGTACTCTGGCTGTTTTGTACTTTTGTACCTTTTTAGGTTTTACTGATTCACAGAGGCAGGTGAGTTTTATGTGAAGGAAGATTGTTCCCAGAGCATTAATATTGCTTTATTTTGATTATTTAGATGATCTGATTTTGAACATTTATGCTTATATTAAAAGAGATAGGGACTTAGGCTTAATTGTTAGAATGGATTCAAACTTTTGACTGTTTTAAGAAGAAGCAAATGTATTTTGCACATAGGATGGGTATTTGTTTTGGGTTGGTGACAGATAGATTTTACTGGGTTAATTAGCATCCTTCCAAAATTCATGTCTACTCAGACCATTAGAATGCAATAGCAATGAGTTAAAGTGACAGTGTGTTGGATTAGGGTGGATCCTAAATCCAGTGAGTGGTGTGTTTATAAAAAAGCCATGTAGAGAGTGGTGGTTGAATAAAGATGGCCCCTTAGGCACATGCATTTGAATGCTTGAACCCCAGATAATGGAACTATTTAGCCTTCTTGGAGTAGGTGTGTCACTGGGGGTACGTTTTGAGGTTTAAAAGTCCCCTACTAGGCCCAGTTTCTCTCTGTGTCTGAAATTTGAAGAACAGATGTGAGTTCTAAGCTACTTTCCCAACGTCATGCTTGCCTGCCTGTATGCTGCTACATCTCCTGGCATGAAGGTAATGAAGTAGCTCTCTAAATCTGTGAGCAAGCCCCAATTAAATACTTCATTTTCTAAGTCTTGTTGGTCATGGTGTCTCCTCATCATTATAAAAAAGTAACTAAGACTCAGAAGAACAAACTTAGACCCCCTCCCCCCCACACACATGCACACATACATACACACACATGCACACACACATACATACACACATGCACACACATATATACATACACATACACACATCATATATACACATATATGCACACATGCACACATATACTCACACACATACACATGTACACCCACACATACGCATATACACATGCATGCACACACATGCATGTACAAACAAGAGAATGCCATGTGCAGGTAGAAGCAGGGGATGTGTTACGATAAATCTTTCTGCCAAATGCCGCCTGAGCCCCACCGCCACGTGTGAGCTTTACACCAGCCACCAGCCCGAGTTAGGCCCAAATGAATACACAGAAACTTGTATTACGTTCAAAGCTGCTTGACCAATGACAAGGACTTCTCATCTGCTAACTCAGTCTTAACCATCATAAATCTATATATTTTATAAGACTTATCTTATCAGACACCTGTAGGGGAAGCTGTAGCCATGCCTACTTAGGGGCTGGCTACAGGTGTGCCTGACCACACTTGTGAGGGCGTGGTCAGGGTGACGTAGTATGACTGCGTTTGCTCTTGCGCTCTCTCTTTTGGGCTTGCATACAGACTGCTGCCACGCCGGCTGGCTAGGTCGCTCTGTAATTAAGGCTTTTCCCTATTAAATACCCTTATATTTCTACCTGACTCCATATTGGTAATTTCCCACTATAGACACCTTATTGGTGTCCTTCCTTGCTGGGATCACATCTTGCCACTGGAGCAGGAGCAGAGGGGAAAAAGGGGGGCCTTCCTGTTTCTCCTTTGCTTAAATATGAGTCTCCTTGCTATCACTTCCTGCCTGGATCAGCACTTCTCTACTGCATTTCCCAGAATCATCTTTGACTCTTAGTCCTGTCTACTTGCTGTCTCATTGGCCAAACAGTATTTTATTTAACAATTAATAAGATAAACATACACAGTACATTCCCCATTAGGGATGGCATGATGCAATGAAAAAAAGGGGGATGTCAAGGTATAGTGACAACAAGTGGTGTCTGGAAGAATCAAGGAAAGACCCCTTCTGTGGTGAGTTGTGATGCCTTTGAGAGCTTGACACTGAAGCCTGTTGGCTTAAGCTTGATCACAAACCCCAAATCAAAAGACAAAAGCCGAAAATGTCTCCAGAAAAGTGTCTTCCAACCTGTACAAATGTGCATATGCACTCTGCCCAGACAGCATATACACAATGAAATAAGTAAATGAAGTTTACCAAAGGAAGCAGAGTCTATGTGTGAAAAAGACACATGCCATTGATACCTCCTATAGAAAGAAACTGTAGAAGAACAGATATGACCAAAAGCTTCCTTATTTACATGATGTAAAGTCCACAAGGTTAATGAGTAGATTAGCAATCCCACATGCTTTAGACATAGTGTGGGTGTTTTACTAACAATGGTGTGAAGCTACCTGATAGAAGATAGTTTCTAGAGCACTTATCTTTCTTTTCTGCTTGGCAATTTACCTCCAGAGACATCTGAGACATCATTGCTTTTGCAATGTTTCCTTTCAGTTCTAATTTAGGTAGCTACCCACAATTGGCTGGCTCCCCAGTGCTCTTTTAAAGATCTTATTGCAGTGTAGACATTTGTGTCTGTGATTATATTCTCTACTTGATTACCATCCCCCAAGGAAGGTCACTGAAGTATAAGGCAGGCTTCCCACCTTGTCCTAATTGTTATTTCTTGAAAACAACTACTTTGGCAGTATAGTTGGCATACAATAGGCTCATTTAATTTATTTTAAGCATACCATTTGATGAGTCTTGACATATGTGTACACCCATTGGTGTGGACTTTCTTCATGACAGGAGATTGGACATCCCTACCATTTCCAAATGCTTCCTCATATAGATGGGCTAGATTTAAATGAAACTTTTGCAAAGAGGTTGATTCTAGAGAACATTCTTGTCAAAAATGTCAGTGGGTGGGTGGATATGTTTGAAATTTGTAGCAGCCAAATCAGAAGCACCAGGTGGGATCCAAGACTCATTCTGGCCTGTTCAATCTTCTCCCTGTACCATATCTATTAAAGAAATCATTGTTTGGATTTGATGTCAACCATAGTGAATTTGAAGCTCACAAAGAATAAAATATAATGCTGTAGTTCATTAATCTACATTGCATATTTTTTGTTTCCATTTTAGATCCCTTAAATGAGGATGCATTTTGCAGTCAATTGTATACTGTAATATATTTAGCATTTTGCTTTTCAATGGTTTATAAAGTAGAATATTAATTTTGACTAATATTCCAAGTTACTACACTCAATAAATTAGAAACACAATGCTTTTTATATTTCTATATTTTTCAGTTCTTCCCCCAGCTGTTCCTTTTTACTGTTATTAATTTTTCTAGGGTTTTCATCATTGGGTGCAGTGACAGTCTCTTCGAGAAACAGAAAAATTATAGAACCTTTTGATGTAAAATGACATAATATACCTATGAGATTATTGTTTCCAAAGAAAATTAAAATCATATTTGCAATTCCTTCAATTGTTATATATTTAAAAATGGACATATTTCAAGGCACTATAATCAATGGTGGGAAAGGAGAACACAAAAAGCAAACATTTTAAAATCATGGACCAGACCAACTGTAACATCAGTAACTTTACTTGCCTGCTATTGGTCAGTGGGTGTGTTTGTAGAAGCCTGTCATTAGGTTGCACTGGTTTGGTGCCTGGCAAGTGTTATACACTATTGTAATTATGTAGAAATGCTGGCAGGGAAGAGTAACATTAGTCACATGGCTGGTGGTCTAGGCAATTACAAGATAGATCATAGTGTGTTGGATCAATCAAGACTTCTTCTGGCTTGATCTTTGGGCCAGACACTTGGGTTTGTTGAACACTGAGAACAAATACATTTCTCAGGAACAGAGTTTTGTGAATCAAGCATCTGGTACTAAATTATCAATGGCTATTGAGAAGTTCAGATGTCAAATGGACTAAATCATTCATGTTGGCCTGATGAGCACATTATCTCATTTTAGGCTAGGCTATGTGACAAATTGTAATCAGAAGCCAACTGGTGAGGACAGAATCACTTCAAGTCAGTTGTGTGGGTCAGAGCACTCTCACAACATGCAGTATAGCTCAAAACCAACCTCCTGTGTCTATGCTTTGCTTCCTGTGCCCCATAGTTGGCTGTTGATGTGTGATCTCTTTTCTTAGTCTTTCTTATGCTTCTGTATAATTGGTTATGTTTCAAGCTGACACAGTTGTCATCACATGTCTCTCTGAACTGGTATTTTTGTATCTAAATTCTGCAATGATATATCAGAGACACTACCTTGGTTCACCCTTGAACTTCCGTAGTCCTTTCATTTTCCACTCTATATGGGAAATTATGTAGCTTTGAGGTTCATATACACTCAAACACTTGTCTTTCCAATGATGAGCTAATTTTAGAGATACTCTAACTGCTCTCATGCAGCACCATAAAGTGAGCACATGCCACAGTGTTCCTAAGTATTCTAGATCCTTCGACCTGTTTTAAAAACTAGGCAAGCCATGTGAGAAAAGTCTAAGACTTAAGAAGGTCAAAACTGCTCGTTTGACAGTTTCCTTGGAAGGAATTTTCACACTCCTGGTACAATCAGATGTGAATTCAGAGTGAGCTGGAAGCATCAAGTCATTTTTGAATATCTATGTTTCCTGTGTTATGGGAGTATTAGTCTCTTTTGCTTCCTTTTTTGTTTCAGTGTTTTCTTTTATCAGCAGTGGAGAATGATTCTCAATTCATGCAAATGACTATTACTATACAGATAAATGTAGCTGACATTCACTGAATGCTAATTTTATTATTCAGATTTAACATGTGCATAAATTAAGTTGTGTTGTTCAAGTCTCTTCAGCTGATTGTTATGAAATGAATAGCTCCAAAACTGAAGTAATTCTTTACTAACTTTGTTTTTACACTTCTTTATAAATATACCTAGGAAGATTATCTCGATTTCCCATTTCTCACAAAGGAAGAATTATGAGTAGAATATTAACAATGGAAAGGATCTGAGTTCATTTCCATGAGATTATTGTTAAGGAGCAAATTATTATACAGTATTATAATGTTGAGATTGTATGCAGTACATAATAATTATGTTGTTATTCTTTAAATTTTCTGTTATTGGTCAAAATTGTTCACTTCTGAGAGGATCCTAGGAGGAGCACTAAGCTCAGGTAGGTGAGATGAGGGCAGAACATTGAGGGATCTTACTGTGAAGTAATAGGTGGTGGAAAGTAGATAGAGTAGATAGATGCTTGCCAAATGGTCAGTCTTCTTGTAGTCTAGATGTCAACCTCAATGCCAGTTTCTCTAGCATTCAGGTACAACTATTACCTGGATATTTTGCCATAGTCATGTGAACACTAGTGATGCAGGTTTAGCTTGTTGAACTCCAACTTATATCCTCCAAGTTATTTTGCTTTCATCAGCTTGGCCTAACTGGGCCTAGTGGCCTCAGAAGGCTTATGTTAGGACATAGAGTCATAGAAAAGACCCTTTTCTGTTGGAATTGCTAATTAGATAAACTTCCCTTGCCACTCAGAGGAAAGGTAATGGGGGATGGATTTTTTGTTGCTAGAAGGTAATGTTTTATTTGTTTTTAGCTCACAGAAATTGTTGTGCTCTCATCTTTTACAGTATTTGAAGAACCAAGGTACCATTGCTATTAAAATCACTAGTTGTTTGGGGCCAGAGAGCTGGCTCAGCAGGTGAAAGTGCTTGCTGCCAAGCCTGAAGACCTGAGTTTGACCCATGGAGTGGAAGAAGAAACTTGACTTCTGCAAGTCAACTTCTGATATTCACACACATGCTGGGGCACACGCACACAGACACATACTCACATACATACAAAATGAAAGACAAAGGTAAATAAAATCCTGATTATTCAGTTACTAAATGTAAAAATGTATTGTAGGTCCATTCTTGTTTAAACTTTTGAGGTAGGGTTTTGCTGTGTAGAACTGGTTAGCCTCAAAATCACAAGTCTTTTACCTCCTCTTCCCACATGCTAGGGTTTGTGCACCATGCCTCCTTGACAGGTTATATGGAGTTTTGAAAGCCATGAATAGTTTTTATCTCCCTACTGTGTGTGTGTGTGTGTGTGTGTGTGTGTGTGTGTGTGTGTGTGTGTGTTTATTTGCTCATGCATATGGAAGTCATGAGACAACCCCAGGCACTACTCTTTGACCTCCATCTTCTGTGAGAGGCAGAATCTCTTGTTGTTTGCCACTGCAAACACCATGAGAGAGGCCTGTGAGCCTCTATTGTTTCTCCTGTCTTCATTTTGCATTTCAGCACAGTATTACAGGGTTATGGACACACGTGACTGTGCCTGGTTTTATGTGGTTCTGGGTGATATGAATACAGGTCTTCATTATTGCACAGAAACCCACTGAACCATCTCTCCAGCCCCCAAATCTTCATCTTTCATAAACACAGATACCAACAGATTATTATATTACAGAAAAGCTGGCAAATTTTAAACTTGTAGTCTGGAGCTAGGGATGCAGGACAACTGGGGATACAAGAGCAACTGTGCAATAACAAATTCTTAATTTTAGTACATGTTTGAAATACTAAGTAATCTATAATGATAGCTTTTTTGTTAATCCATGCAATGTATAACTTTATCCTTGGAGTACACAGCAAAATCAGAAATCTCTAATGTCATATGCCCCATAGAATGACTACTGGAGCTGTATCATATGTACACAGAGACATAGTTCCTTTAAAATAACTTGTAAGATTAAAGTCTTTTGCTACACAGTCCACAGGGACTTCTTGAGCTGTCCTGAACTTGGGGATTGTAAGTGTGAGCTATCATACCTTGTCCCTCTTCTCTGGGGTTCATCTTCCCACTTCCCCAAAACAGTAGACCTCAGCATCCTCGATGAAGTCAGGGCCCCTAACTCAGTGGCATCATCCATAGCTACCCACTCCCTACAAAAGTTAAGTGACCTCAATGTTTCACTCAACAATATTTTATGGACACCCAGGGAAAATTATTCTTCAGTTGTTAGAGGGGTGGTATACATACACAGCCCACATGAAATATTTTCTCCAACAGTTCTCTAAGTTTTGGGGCTGTTTGTTTAATTCCAGAAACATTCAAATGAATTACATCTAGGTAAGACTTTTTGCCTTTGTGCTTTGCCAGCTTCCATATCTCATTCTTTTTCTGTGAGAGCTGGTCCTCAATGAGGAGTCTTCCTGGTCAGATCCAACTCAATAGGTCAAGTAGGGCCAATATACAAAGAATTGAGAAGTACTTATTAAGAACTTGTTTGTGTCAGTTGAGGCAGCAAGAAATTGCAATATCATCACCCGCAAAGTGTAATGCATTAAACACAACAGAAGTTCCCTCTCCTTTGCATAAAATCCAAACTAAACAAGAATGTTTCTGGCATTAAACAAACAGCCCCAAAACTTAGCGAACTGTTGGAGAAAATCTTTCATGTGTTTGGTCTTTATCACCACCGTTGGGTTGCTAGGAGTTTCCAAGTCCAAGCTCCCTGACTCAGGCCAAACCTCATGGCTTCTGTGGTTTGGGGCTGAGACATGCTGGGCCATGACAAAAATGGTGCCTGAATGTGGGACCTGAGAATGGAGGAAGACATGGACACCATGAAGAAAAGGACACCAAAGAAGCAATGGACAAGGCAGAGGAGTGAACACTTTGAAGAGATTGTTGTTGTAGGCAGAAGAAGAAGAAGCACACACAGGATAAAGAAGAGATAAATGGTCAAATGTGGTGAGTGAACAGTGTTAAGTCAGGAATAAAATTGTATATAATTGTAGAAATAGGAAACAGATATTTGTAATATAAAATAGGAAGACGTCAGCCAGCAGCTGACAAAAAAAGTAAAGCGGGTTATTTAACCCTTAAAATAATAGAAGGTGCACAAAGTACATGTGAGACTGAAATGTCAGTCAGATGATAAAGTAGAAAATGTAGTGAGTTAGGTTCTGGAGTGAAAAATGCAGGTAATTGTAAATATGAAACAGGAATATTAATCAGATGGTAAAGAGAAGTAAGTTAGCCTTGAAAGTAAAAATGTATATAGTTAGAGAAATCAGGCAGATAATTGTTAGTCAGATGATTGTATATTTATTTACTTGGGTATAGTTTAATAGCTAGGAGAGCTGAAACAAAGCAAAACCAAGTACAGGAGATTTTAGAGTTTAAGACTTTTAAAAGGATCCTTCCTGCTTTCAAAAGCCACTGCCATGACTCTGTCAGTGTTTGAGTTGCACTGGGGCTTAGGAAGACATAGGTGCGGCCTTGCATACATGCAGGACCACTGGAGATATCTAGGAATTTAATGGAGAACAGAAATTTAATGGAGAACAGCCGCTTAGGGTGGCTGGATGGTAAAGAATATACATGACAAATGTTTGGGATGAGCAGGAAGAGTGAGTTAATAATTACTAAGATGGAGAGTCTTCACCTCCTTCATTTTAAACTAGGAATACAGAAAGGAAAATACCCAGTGGTAAAATTCAGCAGGAGGTAAGAGACTTGAAAATTTTAGTGAAATTTCTTATAGGAGATAAGAACTTTACTGGTTTACTAGGATCAGAGAGAGAGGGGCCCAGGGGAACATAATCAGGATGCATGCACCAATACCATTCAAACAGCTCAAGGAACTAAAGATAGGGCTTATGTCCAGTATGGACCAATAGCAATTTTTACCCAGATGCTGATAGGGGATATTGCTGTAGAAGCCTTACCTCAGGAAATTGAAAGTGGGTAGCCAAGGCCTGCTGATCAGGAGGAGAGCATTTGTTATAGAGGACAGGCAGGGACCTAAGAAGTTAGTTCAGAATTTGTCTCTAGGCCTGTTTGGACATTATCAAAAAAAAAATTAGAGACACAGATGTTGGAACTTTGATTGTGAAACAGCTACCTTATGAGAATTCTGATACTGCATGCCAGGCCATGATAAGGCCTCACAGGAAGAGGACTGATGGAGGCGAGTTCATTAAGATTTTTTCAGATAATAGAACTAGTTTACACTCAGGGATTAGCAATGGTGGCTGCCTTATAGGAACTTCAGTTAAAAATATGTTATTCCTGCAGGGAAAGCAAGGCATAGGGAGGAAGAAATGCACAGAGCCTTCTAGAGTTTGCTTTGGACATGTTCAGGAAGGGCACTGGGTCAGACAGAGTCCCAACAGAAGAGAAAATAGGGGATCAGGCTTGTGTCCAAAATACAGCCACAGATTTTCCAACAGCCTGGAAGGCAAAAGTTGAGCTAAGGGCAAGGTCAATCCTGGCAGTGACCACAGTCCATCAGCTCTTGGCTGGGTGCCACCTCGGGCCAGCGTCTGCAGCGGGTTCCACAAAATGCCTGATGGGGCGGTAGACAGCCTGAAGCTCCTCAGGGTAACTTACAGCCTTGGGAGATGCCACTATGGCTGATGCTAGTCAATGTATATAAATGCTATTGATACAGCCAGTCAGAAAATGTTTTAAGACCTTATGGAGAAGAAAAGGTAACATTTTTAAGCTTAGATCTGTTCAAATTTTGGATACTCATATTTCAAGGATTGACTATAGCTACTGTGTTAGGAGAAATTTCAATTAGGGATTTTTCTTTTCAATGAACTGATCATACCCTAGGCAAAAGGAGAAATGTGAGATGTATGCAAGTTATGAATGAATGGTTTGGCCACACCTGGATACATGATGTGATTGTGAATTTATGAATGTTGACTAATGGAAATGCTTAAATTGCCTTGGATATGATTAGAGGGATATTTACATTGCCTCAGCTATGGTTAAAAAACTACCCAAATTGCTTTAGATATAGTCAAAAAGAGCATCCAGTCAGTGAGTCAGTCAGTCAGTCAGTCAGTCAATGTCTTAACAGGAAAAATTAATAATTTAAGCCCTAGGAGGTATGAATGAAAAAGATAGCAAGCCTATAGCATTAGCTTAGGGACATGAGGAATCTATGGATGATTCTATAAAATTTGACAGAGGAGAGGATACAGATCGTCTTAATTTTTTATGATTAAAGAAGGAAAATCTAGAAAGTAAAAGTTGATACGTGATTTTAAAAAGGGTTTATGAAAAGAAGCCTCAGAACACAGCCACCCTTTCAGATTCACAGCTTGAATGTGTCTTTGTAAATGCAAATTAGGCCAGGTCAGCTAAGATACAAATGAAGCCTTATCAGCTTGTCAGCTTCCAAGGTTAGATTAGAAAAGGCTACTCAGAAACTTTAAGTAAATCTCAAAAAATTGTTTGGGACATATGCTGTATTCTAAAGAAATTAAGGCTTAATAGATAACAAGTAGAAAAGATAGTTTACAATCTTTGAATAAGATTTTTTAAGTTGTTAAAAAATATTTAATGGTTGAGTCCTTTTTTGCGGGCATCTAATATTTTAATATTTGAAATGAAAACACAACATGTGGGAAAACTTTGAGATTTAATAGTTTATTAACTGAAAACCCCAGTGCAAGGAAGTCAAAAAGATAACTGGAGCTCCCCAAACAAGCAGGATATTGCCACTGCTGTTTCTTGTGTAGATAGTAAGGACCTATTGATGAAGACACCACGTGTTTTAGTCTCAGGATATAGAGAGGTCAATCTGGAATGGTGCATGAAGCTCTTTTCTCTAAGGAAAGCTTCCATAGTGCCAGAAGGTATTATGAAGAACAGTCATCAACAGTGTTATTCAGCTAGGTAAGGCCAGTATGTAGTACGGTGAAATAGTAACAAGTCAACTGTTTAGGGGGCATCAAGTGCTGTTTGATTTGGTTTGAGGACTACTCTACAGAAGGAAATTCATGTTTGGTTCTGCAAACATGTTTTAAAAGAAAACAACACCAAAAACCTGTAGGTGGAGAGGTCATAGACTCTAGTGTGGATGCTACTGATGTTGTTTTGATCAATGGACATGGTGTTTTGACAACTTGTCTTCTAAACATTTTTATTTATGCTTATAGGTTAGTGTTGCAGCTACAATAGCAAAGATTCATAGCTAGTAAAATATTGAGAATAACTGACAACTGAAAATTGAACCTAAATGGAACATCTGTATTACTTCCACCAAGGCTCAGAACATAGCAGAAGAGGAAGCGGATAGAATTAAAGAGCTGGAAGAATGGCAGAGTATTTTGAACACTTTGTTCTTGATATGACATGACTGTTACACTTTTGATCTCTCACCAGCTGTTACAAGCTGTATAAACCTTAAGACTTAGCATGTCAATGACTGTCATGGATGGGGACAGGGAGAATCAGAAGGCCCCAAGAGATAAAAGTAGATTTCTGATTGCTGGGGGAGAAAAAGATATTTTGTTCAGTAATGTAACCACTTGGACATTGGCCATGCTCTTCTAAACAACCCCTTAATCTACTGTAACTCACTGTACACATACACACAGACACAATTTAATAGGTTTCTATGATTATCATACACATGGATGCTTACTTTGGGTCAGAAGATAAGAAAAAGTTAGTGATGAGACAACCCTGAAAAGAGAGTGAACTCCATGAATGAAAAATATTGTGACTTCTTTATAGTTGGCTCTAAGTTTGAATTGTATTTTTTAAAAAGTAATTTAGAAAAAATCCTTTCCCTCCAATAGCATGCATGCATGCATGCATACATCCATCAATCTACCCATCCTTCCATCCATCCATCCATCCTTTCTGCCATCATCCATGCATCCATGCATCTATGCATGCATCCATCCATACATCCATCTATCCATGCATTCATCCTATCATCCATCCATTCATCCAACCATACATTCCATCTATTCATGTCTGACACATCAATATACGATAATTAAGAATAGCTGTTTTGAGACAAATACATTTTTATTCTTGCCTACAAACTATATAAACAACTGTAGCATTAATAATTACATATGATATATTGTATAAAATTGCTATCACCATTTGAATATAGGATAAGGATTCTCATATAGAAAGAGTTTAGGAAAATAGTGAAATTTCATATGAGAAAAATAACAGTGATATCATAAGTGAAGAAGTTATTAATGGCAAAACCTGTATCTTTTTCAAATATTTTCCTGATTTCAAGCAAAGAAGATGAATGGCTCAAGATATCAGGACCAGTAGTTGGTCTCTCTGTGTGAATTGTAGGTGAAGAATATTAAAAAAACCAACCACTCTTTTGCACTGTTTTAATGCAAACAGAATTTGGAGATTTTCAACATTAATTTCTTTAAAAAATATTTCATTTGTGTGTGTGTTCACATGCCAAAGCATATGTGTGTAGTTCAGAGAACAACTTTTTGGAGTTGGTTTTTCCTTCTATTTGGTTCATCTTGGTATAGAACCCATGTCTTCAGATATGGCAGCAAGTATGTTTATCTGCTGAGCCACCTTGCTGGCCTTGTTTTCAACCTTAAATTCATTTAAGCTTGCTACGTTGTTCCACTGAACCACAAACATGGTATCATTAAATTTCAGTGTCAGGTGATGACCATTGAAATATACATGCTCCATTTAAATTTATTTTGTGTGTTTGTATTTCTTTTTAAATTTTTTTTTGAGATTTTCTGTCCTTCTCTCTTGTCTCCAGCTCCTCACATGTGTTCTTCCTCCTCCTAAATTCTTGATCTCTTCTTTAATTATTGTTGTTGCATATATATATGTAAGTACAGGTGAGTATATATACATATATATGTATACATGCACACATGAATATGCAACCTACTGTGCCCATTTAGCATTGTTAGTATATTTTTTTATAGTAGCATGGAAGCCAAAAAAAACATCATGGATTGGGTTACCATCTTGCAGTTTTCATTACAATGGGACTATGTGATTTTCTTTTTTAAAATTGAGCACTATTGGTACTGGGGGCAGGAATTCTGTTTACCAGGCTATCAAACACATTTCAAGATTGTCAACCTACAAATACCTCCTCCTCCCTTCTAGTTGCACATAACACACCTTTGCTAATCTCCAGAAACTGTAACAACTGTTCCTCCCACACCCCCTACCCAGTTTGCAACCCCTGCTAGAAAGATATTTATATGCTGGGGTATGGACTGAAAGCCCAGTATTATTTTGTAGTAGTGTATATTTTTTCTCAACTAAACTTAAGTTTTCAAACTGATACTTTTATTTTTCTTCTTCTGTCATGGATAATTGGGTCATTTGCAATACTTGGGTTCATCGTACAGCAGAGATCTTATTTCTAACACAGACCAAGTTCTTAGAGGATGTTAAAGCATATTATTTTAGTACTTAATTTAGGCTCATGTTTATTATATATATGAGAATATTCCAATAAGTCATTAAGAGTTTATGGGCTTTCCCATCAATTAGGCACTCAGAAACTATTGATTAAGTTTCTAAAAAGCTAATGAATCAAAAAATTGTTTAAGGCACAGGAAGAGAACTGTGTCTGTGACCTTTCTGGCATAAGCTCTAATCATCAATAGAACTACACATTTACTATTCTGTATAAATAATAGATAACCATGGGTGGCAAACCCAGAGGGAGAGCAAGGCAAGGGGTGAAGGGTTCTGCAGTTTGCCTGTGCATTATCCTTAACACATTGGGTACAGTGTGGTTTTTTGAGGTCTAACCTTCCAGAGTGTTGCTTGCTAATGGATTTTAAGTAAAAGCTGAGCAGTCTCCCCATCACTTGCTGTGGTCAGACCAGGAAAAGATATTTGTTAAATGGTTTGGCATACATCCGGTAGTCAACTGATTGCCTTATGTGGGATTTATTGGAAGGAGTTGAATCATTTCCACCCAATAGACTTGGGTTTTTAGAATATATTGAAATTTTCCTAAAGACAATAAGTTGGTGGTAAGATGAGGCATCACAGAGATGATAACAACAGGAACATCAGATTCAACACAGATTTGGATTTAACTGCCAGTTTTGTAATACATTTACTTTGGGAGAGATATTAATTCCCAGCTAGTTTACTCAAGTGTAAAATGTGGACATCATTTCCTTCTGGTTTCTTCTGGGAACATATCATTGTAATGGCACAGTATTTCCTTCCAAATTCTTCTGGGGTTAGGGCTATCAGCTGTGGTAATGTGTGCAGAAGACTTGGCTTGTTCTCCATTTTCTTTTTTCCCTCATTTTTCTTCCTTCCAAAAGCCATGTGTCAAATATGACTATAACATATTATGTCTTTCTATAAAAGTAGGAAACATAACATTAGATCTAGAGCTGACTATTCATGAGTCTTCATAATTTTTAGTGAAATTAAAAGAAATGCATAGCAATGTGTCTCATTTTTGTAGTGATGCTAAATAATGCTTGTCAGAGTCATTTCATTAGACTGACTTAGTCACTGAGCATCAGTTTCTTCACATTTCTGTGTAAATTGGTTATCATAGCTTTTATTTCAGGAGCTCAATCCCTAGCAATAATAGCAGTTTTATACAGGACAGTGGTCATCTTTATTTGCAAATAGTTGTAGGGAATGAGCATAAGAAGTTCTCAAGAGTGAACCTTTAATATTACTTTTGAGCCTTCTATATAACTATTCTGTAGGAAAAATGTGTGATCTGGATTTTTGCACAGGGTCCAACAAATACCTTTGAATTGTAGTTGTGGGCATATTACTTACTAACTTTCCATTTTCATTACATTAAATTTATTTATTTATTTACTATTTTGAATACATCTATTGTTCCTTTAAATGACACTTAATCTTCTTTGGCTAAATTTGTGCTTTCTAAGGTCTGGGGTTAATACCTAACTGTCATAGAAAAATATTTGAGGGAATCAAATTCTGGTGACAGAAATTCTAAATTCCAAATTATCAAAAGCAAATGATGAAAAGTATGTATAGGTAAACATGCTATATAAAATGTGGTCAACATACGTAAAACATGTATTTCTGCTTTTTTCTTATTTAAAGTATGGTAGGGTCATTGAGTGATTTAATTATCAAGGACAAAGTATATAATAAAGGGAAGACACTGGGAAATATTCATATGTAAACCTCAGCATGTGTCATAAATTCCTTTATTAGAAAACCCTTACTAAAAGTAAAAGATAATTAAATAATGCTTTATAATAAAATAATGTGAAAACATTCTGAATACATTGTATCCCATTTTTAAGGTTGTCCATTTTGAACAATATTAATCTTGCTTATTCTATACATCATAATTGATATTTTTTGTGCTCAACTTTGACACATACTTGAGTGCTATGCTTTCTGTCCATTGTCTATCTTTATTCCTTAGAGGTGAGCAACAGGACATGCCACATTTTAAACTGGCTACTTATATTAAATAAATTTTTTCCCCTGGAGTTCTGAGTGTACAAGACAAGTTTCCAGGTGGCCTTGATGACCCAGATTTCTCCAATTTCTCTGGTAATTTCCAAGAATGACTACAACATATGCTGGGAATGTAGCACCCTGGGATAAGGGGAAGCTCTTATGCTATTAAGAGGCTGCTCTCTGCTATTCCTTCTGGAATATGATGTTCTGGAATGCTCCTGCCCATTGTGTCTAGTTTTTCCTGTGTCTGCCTTTTGGTATTGTTAAACTGCCATGTAATGTGGGCTTTGTGGAGGCTCCATCATCTCTGAGCAGTTTTCCTGGGCCTTAGGGACATGCTCACACAAATCCTACTCCTTTATTTTCCTTTGCTGCCCATCTGTGAGTAATAAATTTGCTGTACTCGACTGGAATAAATCTGCCATTCACTGGACTCGTGTAAGAGAACTGTTGCTCATGCATGGCACTATTGAGGTGTTTAAGGAACTACCCTGGGACTGATCCTAGTGTACAAGAATAGCTTGCTGTAAGTTGTCTTTAAAAAATCAAACAGATGACTTGTGTGCAGCTCAATGTAGATTGTCTGCCTACCTGGATTCAACCTGCAGAAGACCATGAATAGCAAGAACAAAAAGAACAAAAGCCAAAACAAAATAACACTAAAGAATAATATTGTTATTTTCTTTTTTATGTATTTAATATTTTAATAAACATACTTGATGGTGCTTAAAACTACATAAAGTTGTCAAGATATAGCTAGGAAGACAAGCATGGTGCACAGCCTGTAATTACAGCCATCAGGAGGTGAGGTGGGAGGACCATGAGTTTGAGACCTCACTTGGCCAAACAGTGAGGCCTTGTTCCAAAAATCAAAACTGGCCTAACCCAACAAAACAAAACATAAAGGCTAGGATATAGCAGTGTGCTCAAGCATGTGTAAGGAACTTGGTTCCACTGCCCATATTGGAACATTTATCATTGGTGTTGAAAAGGCATTACTGTCATGTGGGGTCACCAGCTGCAGAGCTTCTTAGACTTGCCTGTGGCCAGCATCTTTGGTGACTTTCTCCATCACTCCTTTTCTTCTGGTACCCATTACTACACACTTAAGGGAGAAACTCGTAGTTCAATCTTTCTGCTATTTGTCTCTTCTTTGGTGAAGTGTCTGCTTTTGCAGTATGTATTTTTTTTTATTTGGACTACTCATTTTCTGTTGATTTTTAAGAGTCATTTGAATATTTTAGATTTTTTTAAGATCAGATGTCTTTAGGAATATTTTCTCTGAGTTTGTGACTTATTTGCCTTTTTTTCTCAGAATTACCTTTTGTGTATCAGAAGACTTTATTCTCAATTAAGTGCACCCACTTTCTTTTGTAGCCATGCCTTTAGTGTTATATCTAAGTGGTCATTACCTTAGCACACCTGATCTAGGCATTTTTCTTTTTTTTTCAGATTTTTTAATTTGAATTAGAAACAAGATTGTTTTATATGACAATCCCAGTTCTCTTCTACCTCCTGTCCTCTCCTGCCACACCCCTCAACTAATACCCTACCTATCACATATTCTTTCTACTCCCCCTGGATGGTGAGGCCTTCCATATAATGTCTGAGTCTATCATATCCTTGGGGATAGGGCCTAGGCCCACCCCCGTGTGTCTTGGCTCAGGAAGTATTTCTGTATGTGGAATGGGCTCCCAAAGTCCACACCTATGCTAGGGGTAAGTACTGAACTACTACAGGAGGTCCTGTATATTTCCGAGGTTTCCTCAATGAAATCCATGTTCCTGGGGTCTGGATCAGTCCCACGCTGGTATCCCAGTTATCAGTCCGGGGAGCAAGAGTTCCCTGATTTTTCAGGTCAGTTGTTTCTGTGGGTTTCACCAGCCTGATCTGGACCCCTTTGCTCTTCACTCATCCTTCTCGGCATCTGGATTCCAGTTCAGTTCAGTGATAAGTTGTGGGTGTCAGCTTATACTTCCAACAACTGCTGGATGAGGGCTATTGGGTGGCATATAAGTCAGTCATTAATCTCATTAGCAGGGGAGGGCATTTAAGGTAGCCTCTCTGTTGCTTAGATTATTAGCTAGTGTCATCTTTGTAGATCTCCACACATTTCCCTAGTGCCTGATTTCTCTGTAAACCTAAAATGTCTCCCTCTATTATGGTATCTCTTATCTTGTTTTCTTCTATTCTTCCCCTGACTCAAACTTTCTGCTCCCTCATGTCCTCTGTATCCCGCCTCTTCTTCCTTTCTCATTCTCCTAGCCATCCCCCACCATAGATTTCTGAGGTTTCCTCACAGAAACCCATGTTCCTTGGGTCTGGATCTGTCCCATGCTGGTATTCCAGCTATCAGACTGGGGAGCAAGAGTTCCCGGATGTTCAGGTCAGCTGTTTCTGTGTGTTTCACCAGCGTGGTCTGGACTTCTGGGCTCTTCACTGGTCCTTCTCTGCATCTGGGTTCCAGTTCAGTTTGGTGATTAGTTATGGGTGTCTGCTTCTACTTCCACCAGCTGCTGGAGGAAGGCATATAAGTCAGTCATCAATCTCATAATCAGGGGAAGGCATTTAAGGTAACCTCTCCTCCGTTGCTGAGATAGTTAGCTGGTGTCATCTTTGTAGATCTCCAGACATTTCCCTAGTGCCTGATTTCACTGTAAACCAAAAATGTCTCCCTCTATTATGATATCTCCATTTTTGTTATCGTGTATTCTTCCACTGACTCATATTTGTATCCTTTGCCTTCCAGAAGCTTCTCAGTTTCAGGAGGTCCCATTTATCAATTGTTGATCTCAGTGTCTGTGCTACTGGTGTAATGTTCAGGAAGTGGTCTCCTGTAACAACTAATTCAAGGGTATTTCCAACTTCTTCTTCTAATAGGGTTAGTGTGGCTGGGTTTATGTTGATGTCTTTGATCAATTTTGACTTAAGTTTTGTGCAGGGCGAAAGGCTTGGGTCTATATGTAGTCTTCTACATGTCTGCATCCATTTATGCCAACACCATTTGTTGAAGATGTTCTCTTTGTTCCATTGTATAAATTTGGATTGTTTGTCAAAAATCAGGTTTTCATAAGTGTGTGGATTAATATCAGGGTTTTCAATTCTATTCCATTGGTCTACCTGTCTATTTTTGTGCCAATACCAAGCTGTTTTCAGGACTATAGCTCTGTAATAGAGCTTGAAGTCAGGGATAGTGATGCCTCCAGAACTTCCTTTATTGTACTTGGTTGTTTTGGCTATCCTGGGTCTTTTGTTTCTCCATATAAAGTTGAGAATTGTTCTTTCAAGATCTGTTTTTCTCTAGCTGATTTCCAGTAGTTCATAGTTTGTTTGTTTTATGCTTATGTCAGTGACTCACTTTGAGTTAACTATGGTGACAGGTCTAAAGGGCCATTTGTTATTTATTTTAATTTTAATTGTTTTATGTTTTCTTTTTTCTATGTTTTTTAGATTAATGAAGTATTTATTACTTTATGTCTGTTATTAGATTATGCAATATATATCTTTTTTCATTTTAGTGCTTGCTCTAGGCTTTATAATATGAATATTTAATATCAGGGCATACCTTCAAATAATATTATATCCCTTTTTGTCTAGTGAAATAACTTTATGGAAATGTGCTTCCATATTTTTTGGGCAGTTTTTGTCACACATTTTATTTTAACACAATTTATAATTCTCTAGGTTTAGCTTTCTGCTGCTAGAAAAAATCTGAAATGACCACTTTGCAAAGAGAAAACACATACTTTAGTTACAGGTTCAAGACTGCAAGCATCTTGGACAGTCCCATGAGTCGCATGGCCGGGCATGAAATCATGGAAAAGAAGTGAAGTTAAACCAATCAGCTCACCTTGTTGCTGGGAAGCAAAATCATTAGAGGAAGGAACCAGGATGAGGCTCCACAGACCCAACATGAAGACTTCCTGGTAGATCTCACCTCTTAAAATGCTATAGGCCAAGGTCCAATCTTTTAATATGGATTTCAGGGACATTCACCCTACCCATAGCACCTTACAATGTGTTGTTTTTGTTTGTCATTACTCCTAAAGAGCAAACTATTTCAGGGCCATAGATGTACCTTGGTAGTAGGGCATTCACCTTGTGTGTGTGAGACTGTTTGATACTGACTGAGAGGGAAGGAGAGAGAAAGATAAAGGGAGGGAGTCAGAGACATAGAGAATGAGAGGGGGGATAGAGGGAAAGAGAGACAGGGGGAGAGAGAGAGGGACAGAGGGAGAAAGACAGAGGGAAGGAGAGAAAGAGAGAAAGACAGAGGGGGAGAGAGAAAAAGGGAGGAGGAGAGAAAAGAAAGAGGGAGAGAGAGGGAGGGAGAGAGAGAAAGAGAGGAAGGGAGAGAGGGGGAAGGAGAGAGAGGGAAGGGAGGGAAAGTGGAGAGGGAGAGAGGGAGAGAGGGGAAGAGGGGAGGGGAGGGAAGGAGGAAGGGAGAGGGAGGGAGAGAGAAAGATACAGGGATGGAGAGAGAACGACAGAGGGAGAGAGAGAAGAAGAGAGAAAGAAAGAAGGAGACAGAAGGAGAGAGATGGGGCAGGGAAGTGAGAGGGACAGAGAGAGAGTGAAAGACAGAGGGAGAGAGAGAGGAAGGGAGAGAGAAAGACAGAGGGAGAAAGATGGCAGAGAGACAGGGAGGAAGGACAAGAGAGACAGAGGTAGAGAGAGGGGGAGGGAGGGAAGGAGGAAGAAAGACAGAGAAAGAAAGAGGGGGGAAGAGAGAGGGAGGGAGAGAGAGAATTGCAGTTTATTTATTTATTTATTTATTTATTTTTATTTTATTTTATTAGTTCAAATTAGGAACAAGCTTGCTTCACATGTCAATCCCTTCTCCTTCTCCCTCCACTCCCCCCCAACATCCCACCTGCCCCTAGCCATCCCCCCTCAACTTCCCAGGCAGGGTAAGGCCCTCAAAAGGGGATCCCCAAAGTCTACCACATCATCCTGGGCCAGGCCTAGGCCCTTCCCCATGTGTCCAGGCCAAGAGAGCATCCCTTCACATGGGATGGGCTCTCAAAAGAGAATTGCAGTTTTTTAGACAACAAATAATCAAGAAAATATCTTTTGAATGTGTCCATATGTTTATCTATGCAATATTTTTCATTTGTGTATCTAAAATTCCATCTATTTTAATGTCCTTTTTCTGCTTGGAGGACTTGCCTTCAGAATCATAGTACAGTTGTAATGACAACAAATTCTTCCAGTTTAATTTGTTTAAAAACCTTTTCATTTTGGATATTATTGTCACCCAATATAGAATCTTAGCTTTGATTTTCTTTTGGGAAAGATGCCACCCTAAATGGTATTCATACCTTTGTTATTTTACACATAATTTCCCCAAAGTGCTTTAATCTCTTTTATCACACTGTTCTAGCAATTCAATTATGCTAAAGTTTTCATTGCATTTTTAAATAAGGGGCTACTCTTTTTAAAACTGTATTTCTCCCTTCTGCTCCTATATGTGCTCCTGCAGTTATATATTGAAAAGACCAAATGATATTGATTTACTTTCCATTTTCTCTCCTCCGTGCTGTGGGCTTTACTTTTGATGGTTTCTGTTGTAATGATCTCAAAGTCATTGCTTCTTTTCTTTTGTAATGTATAATTTGTAAATTGATATCTATTTTTTGTTTTAGTCACTGCAGTTTCATATGTATATATTCTTTTTGAGGGTTTGTTTTGATGTCATTGTATTTTCTGTGTCTATCTTCAGACATATAATAGTATGCACATGTGTTTGTGGATTTGTATATGCATGCACATGTGAAGGCAAGGGTTAATACTGGTTGTATTCTACTACTTTCCACATTAGTTTTTAAGACAGTCTCTCTCAATGAACCTCTAGAATATGGATTTGAATAAACTTCCTTGCCAATGAACTCTAGGGAATCCTGCTGTTTCTGTCTTCTCAGAAGCTGGAGTATTACACAGACACAGACACAGACACAGACACAGACACAGACACAGACACACACACACACACACACACACACACACAGTACCTGGGTTTATGTGGATGCTGGAGATCTAAACTCAGGACCCTATTATTGCACAACAGTTTCCCTGGAGTTAGCTTTATTTCTTGGAAGAAGTCCTTCACTGTGATTTCAACATGGTGACACATCTCTGCCAGCATGCACTGAAGTAATAGGCCAGGTATTTACCTTTTGATCTCTGAAGTCATTTTTTTGTCTTGTGGACCTGTAGACATAGATGACCTGTTATCATATATCAGTGAGTTCCCTTCACTTTCTGATTGGGCTTTGTCAATGAGAAACATAGGTAAAGGATCAGTAAGTGAATTTCTGTGAGGTCAGGGTATTTATTCACTAGGTTTTGTTCTTCTAGGTTGCCACTGTGGCTCTTCTCCTTGCTTTAGTGCTTGAATAGTTGTAGCCCCAAGTCCGGCAAGGTACCCGTGCTTTCTCTTTCTCTCACCTGTCTCACTGTCTAAGCATTCCCTGAGTCTGTGATCTGTTTCATCTGAGACCATTAGTATAGGTGATATACAGAATATCCAGTAGCCTGTATGCCAGGAGTAACAGCTAATGAGGATAGATGCTGGGAGGCACAGACAGTGCAAACTGTGTCAATATCAGTGCTGGTTAGGAAATGCACAGTCAATAATTTTCATGTAATAATAGTTAAGGCATCAAAATTCACAAGCTAAAAAAAGTTAAGTTAAATTGACTAATACCCATTTTTCTAATATGTTGTCAAAGTAGAGAGTGACCTATTGGGGAGACTGGGCAGGGGAACACCATGACCACCATATGGTGACAGCTCACTGCAGACTTTGTTCTCTTTCCTCCACTCAGTAGAGCCCTGGGTAAGCTGTATTTTATAGTTGTGGGTCCTAAGGAAAAAATACTCTTGTCTGTACTTTCTGGATGAAGATCCTAATTTTATGAATCAAGATGTCAGTTTTAGATACACTAATATATTACATTACTGATAATGTAGTAAATATTTCCAAACACAGAGAATCACATAATTATACTTTCATAGACACTTCAACTCCCCCAATATATCTGATGTATTTATTACCTAACCCAGTGCATCTTCATCCCTCAGTACAATGGTTTTCCCATTAGATTAACGTTTCCTATCAGATGGCGTTCTATCTTCTCTGCTGGCGTACCGTTCACAGCATCCAGCACAGCTATTGCCATGTCTGAGAACCTTTCCCAGAGACCCCCGGGCAGAATCGATCACTATTCTCTGTGCTTGAAAGCACTTCTCACTCTGTGTGGTGATTAATAGTGTATGTTTCTGTCACCATTGCTAGATTTTGATCTCCCTGAAAACAGGGATCAAATCTTTTTCATCTTTATAACCTTAGGGCTTATAGCACTGTACATGATAAAACTCGATAAATGTCTGTTGGACTGAATTTAGTGAATTTGATTCCTGGGGGTTCAAGGGTGAGCACGTGGCTAAGCTGGAATCTAAACCCGGTTTGAACATCGCTTCTTGGTCTGTGCTGTCAACCCCAAAACAAGCTGTGCTTCTTCATTGTTTCACAACATTTTGTTTTGGTTTTGGTCTGGTATATCCTAATTTATTTCTTCAGTGTTAAGCATGCCTTATCAATTGGGATATTGATGGTTTCTTTTGAGGGTCATCAGGTACAATTGACAAGTGCATTCTTTATTTATAGTTTTGTATCCTTTGCATTGTGTATCTAAACAACAGCGATAGTTTCAAAACATGTCACTGAAAATATATAATTTCCAAAGCTTGATGTCTGTTTCTCATTTTCACAGTAAGGAGCAAGAGCAAAACGCAAGGCAGAGGTATATAAAGTGTGCATGTAATGCTGGAGAGAGCCTGATGTACGGTAATGGCTCCAGGATCATAAACGTCTCTCTTGGTACTCTTAACGCCCTCAGATTATTACTGTGTTCGCACATTCAGCTGGATATGCTCAAGGATATTCTTTGGTCTGAAAGGTCAGCTGCTTTTAGTTGTGCACCCACAGAATACTAATACGTCCTTATTCAAATTACCTGCTCCAGCACTTATTAAATTGATGGCCTTGCGCTCTAATTTAATACTGGTGTCGTGTCGAGGCAGGCTGTGGCAGCACTCTGGACTAAGCTGGGTGATGGAGAGGCAAAGTTCAAGCTGGAGCTGAGGTTTGGGGTTGCATTTCCCCACTAAATTAGCAGTCAGATGCAGTGTATAATTAATCAGCACAAACCAGGGAAAGCTTGTCATTTAATAAGGCTTTTTTATTTTCACATTACACAAACAGTGGGAATTGATCCATTAAGTGGCTGGCTATTAATGTGGTTTAATGTATGTCTGGTTGTTAAATTGAGATGTCAAGGTACATACATTCAGAATTTAAGCGTGGTTCACAGTTTTTGGTATCTGCTAAGATTTTAGGTCATGTTCACACAGAATCTATAAAGTCTTCATCACTGAATCTGAACCTTGTTAAAAGCTGTATATATATATTTAAGCTGATAGTTTCAGCATGGCCTCAGAAATACGTTTTCATATTGATCTTTATATCTTAAAGTTCAACTAGTGTCTCTCTTCTAATTAAATATTGTATTGCATTTGCAACCTTTTCTCTTCATTAAAAACAATAATCATTGACTGAAATTGCCTGGGACAGAGAAGAATCTATTGTTGGGTAATCTGCATATTATTATGGAGTTTCAGAGATGATGAGCTTCTGAAATGTACAGAATGAGAGGTCCGCTAACTTGCCAAGGTGTCTGCAGGAGCCCCTTGTCTCAACAATGGCATCGGAAGCATTCCAAGAATTTTTTTAAGGTGTTTTGCAGTTTTGTGAACTGGTTGTCTGTAGGTTTGAGGTGATTAATTAATGTGCTCTGTAGAATGAGTTTTTCTCAGTTTATGTGCATAAGGGTCGCTGTTATGAGAGAGCACGTGGTGAACCTTGGCGGATTCCATGTCAGGCAAGGGTGACTGACTCAGAGGGACAAACATGCCAGGTAGACTGAGCCTAGTGAGAAGTTTTATTAGAAAAGGAAGGGAAGGAGGAAGGAAAGAGAACAGAGGTAAAGAGACACAGAGGGAGGACAGAAGAGAAGAGGGAGACAGGAAAAGTCCTGTCTGCCTCAGGGGAAGAGCGGGAACAAGAGGAGGAGGAGGAGGAGGAGAGAGAGAGCAGAAAGAATGTGGGTAGGTGGAGGTCTTTCTTTTAATCGGGTCCTTTGGATCTGGGATGACCAGGGTACTGCCTGAGTACATTCTGCCAGGTGACAGGGGAAGGCCAGCATAATGCCTGATTCCTTACAACAACATTAAACACCTTTCCTTCTTAGTTTATGAAGACAGGAGGACCAGGAACCCAAGTGTGAAATTACTTTAAGAACAGGATAACTTACTTGAATATTAAGTAAGAGTGTTTCACCACATGGAGAAATTATTGCGTTTGCTAGTGTCAATCACACATAAATTAGAAAAGTTAGTCCCTATATACATTTTAAAATGTCAAAGACATCAATGATATATATGAAAACCTGCCTTGAATGTTCTCAAAAACACCAGCATATATATAATTATAAGGCTATAAAAATAATTTTAATGTTTTCTTGTGAACTAAGAAGAAAAGTTCCCCATGTTTACACAGGAAAGGTCAGTGCTTTTCTTTTAACTTAAAACAATTTATTTCATACAATGTGTTTTGATCATGTTCTTTCCTCTCGGCTCCCAGCTCCTCTTAGATCCTCCCTACTCCCTACTCACCTGACTTCATCTTCTTTCTCTCTCTCAAAGCAAAAAATCCAACATAACCCCCCAAAAGCAATAAACATAGGAGAATAAAAATGCAAATAAACAAACTAAAGATGCAAAAAAATAGTTAAGACAAAAATACCAAAACAAAACAAAAAGTACACACACACACACACACACACACACACACACACACACACACACACGTTTGAAACTTTCCCTCTTGATTTCAATACCTGAGAAGTAAGCAAAGATAAAGAGACTACTTAGTGATTTATTTACATTTTCACTGACACACATATTATATATTAATGGAGTTCACTGTGATGTTTCCATGCAAGCATGCACACCAGTAGGCACTGATTTTATCTGTTCATCCTTTTCAACGGGATACTAGAAGTCTTTTAGTCCTTAAAATCTCTCTTAATTTCTTCCTGTTCCTTGAACATTTCCCTTCCCACCTCTAGTATTCAGCATTCTGTTTTGTATGTCCCCATCCAGGGTTGACTAATTGGTTTCCTTAAATGACTGAAAACACGTGGCATTTATCTGGGGTTTCTTGTTCGTTTTAATAAACATAATGTTCTCCAATTCTCCCATTTTGCTCAGAATAACAGTGCTTCATTTTATGACTGCAAGTACGATTCTATCACACAAACCACATTTTCTCTACTCATCCAATCAACAATACCTGGGTTGGTTGGTTCCATATTTTAGCTATTGTGAATAACTTTAAAGAACATGGGTTGCAAGCATCTTTTACAAAGAACCGTTTTGTCTCCTTTAGGCATTTGGGCATATACTCAGGGATGGAATTAGAGGACTATATGATAACACTATATTTCTCTTTACAGGAAAAACACTTAAAATACATTTTCTAAAACATTTTATATGATGCCAAGTGATGTCATGGTACACACTTTGATCTAAGCTTTTGGGATTCAGGGGCATGTAGATCTCTGTTAGCTTATGGCCAGCCAGCTCTACATAGTGAAATCCAGGCCAGCATAGTCTGCATGGGGAATCCCAAGACCAGCCAGGACTACATAATGAGATCTGCAAATGAAAAAAAAAATACTTAGATGTATTTAAAAGCTGTAATGGAGAACCTGTGGAGTTAATACAGTCAACATAGATAGTACCAAAGTTCTAACACTTTTACATGAATATCTTTGATTTAAATGACACATAGATAAAAACATAGTAAAAACATTTAGTGAATTTTGAATTGAAGACAGTTGACAAACAGGGAAAGGACATATGTGAAATACCAATGCGTGGAAAGAAAATAATTGTCCCAAATATCTTCAGTTGGGATTTGTTTTATATTGAAATTTTGGAGCAGTAACCTTTTATTTTCAATTCTCTATCCTGGATTATTTTAATACATCCAAATAACACTGTACAACTAAAGAATAGATTTTAGTTACAGAGTCACATGGTACCTCATAAATGAGTTTAGAATAAGGGCTTACACCAGTTTTTAAAAAATATTTATTTATTTATTTATTACATTCCAATCCCAGTTTCCCCTCCCTCCTCTTCCTACTCTCCCCTCCTTCCTCCCATCCCACTTCCAATCAATTCCTCAGAGAGGGTAAAGCCTCCTGTAGGATGTCCACTAAGGCTCGACACTCCCTATGTCTAGACTGAGCAAGGTATCTCTCCATAGGGAATGGGCTACACAAAGTCAGTTTATGCATTACAGTTAGGTCCTGGTCCCACTGCTGGTGGCTCCATATGCTGCCCAAGCCATATCATTGTTGCTTGTATTTGGGATCCTATTCAGTCCTTTGCCCGTTCTGCAGTTGACAGTGGGAAGTCAGTGATCTCTTACTAGCTCTGGTCAGCTGATTCTGTGGGTTTCTCTATCATTGTCTTGATTCCTTTGTTCATATTATTGCTCCTCCTTCACTTTGATTGCACTCCAGGAAGTTGGTGCAATGGTTAGCTACAGATCTCTGCATCTGCTTCCATCTGTTTTTTGGAAGCGTTTCTCTGGGGTTGTGGGTTGTAGGCTGGTTATCCTTTGCTTTGTGTCTGGTATTTACTTGAGTTAGTAATGCTATATTTGTCTTTCTGGATCTCGTTTACCTCACTCAGGATTTTTTTTTCTAGTTCTGTCCATTTTCTTACAAATTTAAAGATGTCATTGTTTTTACCTCTCAGTAGTACTCCATTGTGTAAATATACCACATATTCTTTATCCATTCTTCGGTTGAGGGGCATCTAGGTTGCCTCCAGGTTCTGGCTATTTTGAAGGATATGTACTTGTTGTCTTATATGCAAAGTAACAGAGATGAAACTCATAAATAATTTTCTGAGCAATGGGAAGGCAATATTGTGAGCAGTATTGCCTGCAAAGAGTCAGTGGGAACTTAGTTCTGGAGTTTGGTGCTCAATAAAAAAGAGAAGAAAATACTTAGCCTATGTATGGCATTTATTACAATTCTGGGGAGATTATCTGACTAACAAAGTGATTTCTATATTTTAAGAGGTTATCTTTAAAGTATTTCTAATTTTATGACGTTTGATTTTTTCCTAAGTAAACCTTTCCAAAATATTTACCATAGCCTCATATATAAAAGTGAAATGACTTAAATGCTTATATGGCAGAAGGTGGGTACAAAATGCCATGGTATAGCAATAAATCTGATATAATCAGAAATAGTCACAGAAATACAAACAGGAGCACAAAAACATTTACAGCATTTTTCTAAGTGCAAAAGTAAGTTACAAAATAGGATATGTCCCTTTGGCCTTTTGGGGAATATATGCTGACATGAATATGTATTATATACCTATATGTGCATTATATATGTCACTCTGTATAGAATTTCACAAAATACTGAATGTATAAATCAATAGATGATAAAAATTAAACACCTTTTAATTTTCTTTTTGATCATTTATATTCTCTGAATTTGCTAACATGAACCTGTGTTGTTTTTGTATTGAGTGCTAATATTTTATTATCATCCTGTTACTTTAAATATTCACTATAGAATATCTGTATCATTAGACATTATTTTACTGAATGCTTACACAAAGGTTTTGTGAAAAGTATGGATGACAAATGATTTTTTTTAATTTCTTACTTAGATATTTTTGAATAATATATTAAATGGAGTTACAGACAAAATAATATTTAGCCCCTAAAGATTAGTCCTTTATGGTTGCTACTTTGACCTTCATGATGTTTCTATTGAACATACAGTACTCCAGATGACCTCACATAAGTTAACATCAGTGGTAAAGGGTTTTGAATTGTAGCTGATAGTTAGGCAATGCTGAAATGAGAGATTAAAAAATTCTGAATAGTATTTACATTTCTAAGATAAAAACTGTATTAACAGAAATTAAATCTATCTTCCCCCACATATATCCAAGCAAGAGAGAAGAGTGGAATAAAAAATAGTGATCACATACAACTTCACATATGCTTTGTCAGTTTTTTTCAAAATAATTACTATTGAAATTTTTAAAAAATGTGATGAAGAAAGCATTTTGTCTTGGTTGAACTAAAACATTAAACAAGCTTTTGGATTTTTATACTTTATTGTGATCACAGGCAGTGCCACGCATTTTATTCTGGTCTTAGAGTATGTATTAAACAGCTCCCCAAACACAGGGTTTACAAGTCCTATTTTAGTGATTAAAAATGATCACGAGTTGTAACTTGTTTAATAGATTTTGGAGCATAAAACTAAGCATGCACCTGCTTTTATCTTAGCTTTCTTGTTTTCTCCATATGTGAATTAATTGAACTACATTTCCATATATATTGCCTGGAGGGCAGAGCATGTGAAAGTCATCCGGAAGAACACTTTCTGGTCAATTCTTGAAGCACCCAGTCTTATCTATTGCCAGTATTTTATCTTTAGAATCATAAGATCACTAACGCTATTTTTGTTGTAAATAAGCCAATATGCTTGATGTATCTAATTGTTCTTCAAGTCTTGATATCAAGAGCTTTGTTAGTAATTAACCCTCATTCTTCCTGCTACAAATCAACTCTGCCTCATAATTTGATTCCCATTGGGAAGAAGAACTGCAGAAGTCATCATTCCTAGAAGGTGAGTGAGGTTAGAAACGAGATTCTTTAATGTGCATAAAAATATACAATTGTTGCGTAGTGGGATTGTTTACATCAAAGTTGCTGTTATCCATTTTGTTTATACTTGAAATAAACTGTTCATTGAAGACTAAAACATGTAAATTTTTCTTGAATTACAGAAATACATAGTTTCTTTGAAATTCATATGGAGCCTTTTATATGTTTTAAAATATCTATTCACAATAAAGAAAGACTTCTAGACAAATCAATGGTTTCAGAAGCAGTAGTTTAGATTCAGGTTTCCAAAAAGAGAATGGGAGGTGGGAAATTCATATTAGAATCGTTTTCATACCAAGAATCTGGAATGAGATGTATTAAATGTTTCAAATATCCTTCCATTTTTAATGATAGAATATTTTAATACTAATTTACACATTTAGTTGATTTTGTTATTTGATTAGTATATCCATCATCCACAAATGTATGAGTGAAGCTGGATTCTAAATCACTTCTCCATGATAAGCCCAATTAATTCTTACATTGTTTTCCTGATGACATTAGACCTTTCTTCATTATATAAAACACATCTGGAATGTGAAATTGCTGAATAATAATCATGAATGCTAGCATGTTAAAGATTGGACTCTTGACACAGTCAAATATGTTTTGTTATAAAAACAAAAAAGACCTCACTCAATGCTGACTTAAGTGAGGCATAGTTAGAAAGATTATTTAGGCATGTTTGTTCTTCTGGCCCCTCATGTTTGGATATGGTCAAAGCAAAAGCAATCAAAGTATAAATTGTTCTCTGATAATAAGAGGTAATATAATATATTTATGCAGCTTTCTTCTTTTTCTCATCTGATATTAAAATATTACAATAAATAAACATTTTAAAAGAAAGATAAAAGTCTGTTTTAAATATGTATTACTTTTATATCTGTGCCTTAGAGTTTTTAACTTTACCTGTGGTACATGTCATAAAAGGGAAGATGCTGATAAGATCTTGCTCAAATGGCATGCTAATACAAGAAGCAGATCACTTTAAATGGATCTTACATCTTCATAGGATGCTAGAAATGAAGACATTACCTCAAAATGTAGGTAATTATTGCCTCCTCTTTTATCAGTGCTATTTTCTGAGGTATTATCATAAGAGAGCACTTTAGTATTAAGCAGGGCCTCAGAGTGGCAATAAATCAGTCCAACTGAGTCATCATTGTCTGAGGCATCTGGACTACTGAAATGTTGTGGGTCCTACAGAGAGTGTGAAATCACTTGACCCTTGGCATTAACCTTTGCTGAATGAATAGACCCTGCTTTCTACATCAGGGAACAAAGGAGAGGACTATTGATTAAACACCACATTCACTTGATATTAAACACTGGCTGCACTCACTTCTTGCTTCCAGTTCCAGGGGGAGAAGCACAGAGAGTTGCTGAGTCTCAGGAGAATGGATGTTTGTAATTCAGAGCAGTGTTTTTCCTGCAAAGTACTTTTCTCCCCTTTGATCAATAACCAGAAGCCATGATCAGCCATGAGTATGTATTGTCAATTCTGACCTGTGTATTTTATCACTTAAGGTGTTAGGTCACAGTGCTGTGACTAATATTTCAGTTCTAAGCATGAATCGTTTCCCAGTGTCAATATCTGTTGAAAAAAGCAATTTATTTTATTTCATTTCCTGATTATGAATCATTGTCTTGGAAATTGATTCGTCTGCATTAGTAAGTGCATACCTTTTCTGAAATTCTTTAACATGAACACTTTTTTCAGATGCTGAGTTTTAACTTGCCTTTGGTTGGAAGAGATAAATTTGGGAAAGAGAGACATGGGTAACTCAGTTTTCTATGTTGAAAAGAAGAAAAGCTGAGGGAGCAAATGTAGCTATCCTTGCAGTCAGAGAGAGAGAGAGAGAGAGAGAGAGAGAGAGAGAGAGAGAGAGAGAGAGAGAGAGAGAGAGGAGAATAAAAATTGTGGATTTCATAAGAAATATTAAGCTAATTAACTTGTGATCCATAGCAACTCAGTGGCACCTTCTTTGTAGATCTGTTTATCTCTAAGGAGTAGATGAACTATTGGCAGATAAGTCCATTCAAATTATGGAACTCGAGTTAAAGTGAAATATTTTAGCCACATACTTACAAAGTTATTTTTATTTTAGGTTGAAATGATATATCCATCTTAAGATTTCTATTACTAAGACACCTTACCACAGAAGCTGTCCATAGAGGGAACCCTTGGTCATTATTTCTTTCTTTATTTCTTCCTGTTTTTTCTCTTTGTTTTGAAGCAGGGTTCCTATAGCTCATGCTTGCCTTAAACTCTCTTTGTCGTCAAAGATGACCTTCACCTCTGACTCCTTATCCCTCCACATTGTATACACTAGGATTCCAGTGCTCAGTACTATGGCTGTTATATTTTGCTTCTCTGTAAAGCTTCAGACTCTTTGGGATCTGGGACATTATACTTGTGAAACTCTTTATAATTATTTCATTTGCTAACGGCTTTGATTGGCTTGTGTCCCAAACCAAGAATTCTGGATCAGCTACTTGTGAATCCATCATTGTTGAACAGCAACAATTTCCTTGTCTTAATAATAGAAAATATCTCCTCTAAGTTTATGATGGTATAATTTAATTTGAGTAATGCATGCACAAGTCTCACATAGTGTGCACAAGTTTTGAGTAGTATTAGAAGTTCGAGGGAAGTAGATAAAATGAATCATGATGTTAAAGTTAATGGACAATCTTTCTCATGTAATGTGTTTTTCAAACTGCATTGTCTCTGAACAGTTTTCTTTGAAAGCTGCTTAAGCATGGAAAATATGAAAAATACTCTATCTGAACCATATTCTAACAGTGCATCATGGATTTATTTTCTCTATTACCAAAATACTTGTGTAGAAGTAATTTTTGCATCTTTCTTGTTGGACACAGGCATGCTAAATGCACACATGTACCTTTAGATTTAGTCTTAACTTGAGGGCACCTAGGGACATTATATTTTCCTGAGGTAAAATAGAACCATCTTGCTTTGTTCATGTTGCAGAGGATGCAGGTAATGGTGTATAAGAACACAGAATGAAAAATTAAGTGGAATTTCATGCTCTGAGTTACTAGTCAGTGTCATTACATATTACGAAGTTTATGCTACCAAGTTAGCTATTTTTTGTATGTTTTAGAAATCACAGGGGTGTAGAGAAGTGACTGGATTAAGGTCACACAGGAGCATAGTGACATAACTGTGATAAGAGTATTTGCAGTACACACCACAGACCCTTTCATAATCTCCTTGGTGATAGTAGGTACTTCCCAGAGGAAGTTACTTTAAAATAGAATTAGAGAGATACAATGCAATAACAAATGATTGCAAATTCATTTATATAGAATTACTGGAATACCCAAATTCATAATTACAAAGAAGGAGGATAGGAAAATGAATAGAGAAAAAAGAAATATAGAAAAAATTAAAAGAGAAAAAGATTAAAATTTTAAATTTTCAAATTTAGTTTTTTTTTTTTAAAAGACCAGATAAGAACCTCAGTCATGGATAGAAATAGTAGTCTATGCTTACATGACTAGTAGATTCACTTTGTTAATTTAAAACTTGGATGCCTCAGTTAGCTTTCTGCTAAGTGACATCTCATTCATAGCTTAGAACACACTGGAAAATTAATAGTGAACCTTTCTACCATCTAAGGAGAGGGTCTGACAATATATGCACAGAACTAAATCTTAGGGAATTAAAACTAAGTGCCCTTTCTACAAATGGAGACTTTGGGGAAGTGTGTAGTAAAGGTGTTCTGTCACAATTTGATTTTTCAGTATTGCCCCTTTCTGAACAATTCTTAAGCTGGTGTGATTTATTTATCAAGGTACTATAAACTCAAAAACACACTTTACATCTGGGAACAAATGTTATATCTCAAGGTTTCCATGGTCTGAACATAACAACAGCCAGCCTGGCAGGAATCTTCAGTGGGATGGTTTTGTTTCTTTGACTTAGCAGATGACTTTGATGTTGACTACTCATTTTTAATCTTGGCTTGGGAATCCAGTAAAAGCCCATATAGTTTATCTGACATAGTAGAGTTTATCTCCTTTCATTTGTCATTCCTCATAAAAGATATCGATCAGAAATTTTGTGACTTTGACCAGCATAAACCCTTATCTGACACACTCCAGGCTGAAATGCAGTGAGTAGAAATGAAAATGCTTCCATCTTGCTCCCATTGCAAGAATGGCTTCTTTAGACAGCCTGGTCTAATTCTTTTTGGACCCACGGTGATGTACGCATTTGAGGCTTCATATTTATGCCTTTTTTCCTGAGCTACCTGCTCTTTGGAGCTGCACCACAACACTGCTGCTCCTGTAAAGCCCTTTAGAACTCTGTATCTTTGATCTGCACAAAATCCCATGGATCTTTGGCTCTCCAGTAAACTTTACTTAGTTGAGAACTAACCCTCTCCTTCCTGTTTGGAGCTGTGATTGACTGTATGCTTTTTGAATGGTATAAAGAGGCTGGCTATAGAATCTAAACATTGTATTTTGAATGTCTTCACAAGAAGAAAATACCGTAATCCTCACCCACTACAGAGCAAGATAAAGGGAAATTATGGCAGTGAGCACTGAGTTGGTAACTTTGAGTTTTAGAGAATATTTTTTGAACTTGTCAACCATTTAGAAATGATATTTTTCAACTTTTCATATGTATTTGTCTTAAAATTATTTAAAGAGCTAATTTCATAAAAGTAAATTTTTATCCATTAATCTGATTTATTATTTAGTTATATACATATCTATTAATTACACACATATTTATTATCTTAAATATGTCTATATTCAATCTTGCCCTGATGTGAGCTCTGTGACTTACCTGTAGTGACTGGCCTGAAAAGACATGCCCACTCATGGGAAAGTAGAGTGAGTGTGATGGAAATAATCAAACACTCCTTTACTGAATTCAGGGTCACCCCACAAGATAGAAGGTATACCTGGTATCATCATCAGGTCAGGCCAAGAGCCAGTGGAAAGACAGGTCACAGACCCTAGCAGGGATTCCCACTGATGTCATTCTCCTGAATTTATATAGAGTTGAACCAGTTCCTAAAGACTTAATGCTTCCATAGATTAGTGCTTCTCCCATACCTGACAGAGAAGCTTCTTTGTGAGAGTGATGATTAACGGAGACCCACAACTGGGCAATATGTAGAGAATAAGAGACTGTAGAGTGTGTGGGTCCACCTGGGACATGTGTGTATCATTCCTGTCCCCTCAGGGCTCAGGGGTCACCAAGGAAGAGAAGGAGATAGATGATTACAATGGAATACAACAGGGAAGTTGCACATATAAACTCATAGAGGCTGTGACAGAACACAGGAGCTCTTAAGTCGGTGGGCATGAATCTCCACCCTTAGGAAGTTTGGCCGTGGGTAGCTTCTAGAAGAGGGAAAAATCACTTTTATTTAAGTACATGACTTATGGTAGATTCACCATACTTCAGGGGTTGGCCAAACGTAAGAGAATTTGAGGAGCACAAATTGCATTAAGTAGACTTAATAAAAAAAAAAGGGTGGGGGAGAGGCCAGGTGGTGGCGGTGCATGTCATTAATCCCACAGAGAAACCCTGCCTCGAACACCCCCCCCACAAAGTGGGGGGAGTGACAGAGGGGAAAAAACACTACCCTGCCCAGAGCCATTATGCATGAGCTAGAAGAGACCTACAGGGCTGCTTAGGGCAGCCTGCCCTGGTCAGCAAGGAGAAAACATAGGCCTGCCCAGTGCTTCAAATATATAGAGAGAGAGAGAGAGAGAGAGAGAGAGAGAGAGAGAGAGAGAGAGAGAGAGAGAGAGAGAGAGAGAGAGACAGAGAGAGAGAGAGAGACACACAGAGAGAGACAGAGAGACACAGAGAGAGACAGAAAAACAGAGGTTCTTGGTCTGTGGAGAGAAGCAGATCTGAAGAGGTGAAGGCGATAAGGAGTGAGCTTTTGGTGGATGGCTTGCTTGCACCTGGGACCATGGTAATGTTTGGGCCTCTGCTGCCACCAAAGTCCATGACTGGGTCCATGGCCTTGCAGTCATGGTCTGTGATGATGTCTTTGGCTCCTGTTACCACGGAAGGCCAAGAGGATAGGAAGGCAAGGAGTGAACCCTTACTTCACTGACTACAACACTAGGAAGGACTGCCCCTGCCCCTCATCAGCTGCAGCACTTGGGAGAACATCCTGCACCTTGCCTGGGCAGCACAGTAGAGCTGACCCTGTTCTAGGGGGCAAGGGTGAGTAGGCCCTGGGCTCATGAGATTGGGAGAGTTGGGTCCTGCCCACCTCGTCTGCCTTGTGGTGGCATGGGTGAAGGAAAGATGCACCCCCTTGCCTCTTGATACCTGAAGCAATCAGGGTACCTGACTCAGCCTCTCATCTGCTGAATCATTCGGGAGAGTGGCCCTACACCTGGCCTGGGCTGCATAGTAGAGGTGACCCTGTTGGCAGGGGGTGCAGGTGAACTGACCCTGAGGGCATGAGCATGGGAGAACTGGCCCCACTACACTTCTTGTCTGTCATGTGGTGGGAGCAGCCCAGGGAGAGTTGACCTCTACTTGTCCCTTTGTTCCTAGCTACCTGTGGCAGGTGGGAGAGCTGGCCTCTGGGTCATGAGAGTGGAAGAGCTGGTCCTGACCCTCACCAGCTGTAGCACTTGGGAGTGCAAGCTCTGCACTTCGCCAGAACACCATAGTAGAGCTAACCCTGTTGGCAGGGACATGGGTGAGCTCGATCAGAGTGTGTGATAGCTGGACCCCCACTCCCCTGCCTTTTGGCATGTGGTGGTGAGGGTGAGGGAAAGATGCCTTCCCCCACTTGATTCTGATCACCAGCAGTAGGCAAGGGAGCTGACTCCCCCTTTACAAGCTGTAGCAATGCAATAGAGCTGGCCCTGGTGCTGTAGCTGCAGATGAGCCAACCCTAAGATCATGAAAACAGGGGAACAGCCCCAGTGCAACCACTGGCCGCTTGCTCTTTGCTTCAAGAGGTGAACTAGCCCAAGCAGAGCTGAAGAGCTCACCCTGGCGGTGAGGATGGGGGATAGCTGGCAGGCTGATCAACCCTACAGTTGCCCAGGCCCAGAACCAGGTCTATGAGTTGACCCACCTCAACATCCACCCCATCTATGATCTGCTGGAGCATGTGAAGGGGCTGGTCCTGAATATCCAAAGCTGCATAGATCTCCAAAGCACAGGGCAACAACAGACTATCCAAGAGGACTCCCAGTGAGGGCCCAGTATCAATGGTGTAGCAGGAACGAGAGACTGTGGACCAGAACAATGACTCCTTGCAATGAAAACTTACAAGTAAGGATATATGGATAAAGGGTTTACTGTGTGACTCACTGTGCCATGAGATTTTTCTTTCTTTTTAATTTGCTTTTATTTTAAGTGCGAGGTTGCAAGGGTGGCTCTGAAGGGACAGAGTAATGAATGGGATGGAGATGTATGATGGGAAAGCCACAAAGAATAATAAAAAATTAAAAAAGAAAAAGGGAATTTGAAAGTGTAGGGGTTGAGGGTCTGAGAGGAGCTGGAGGGAGTAAATATGATCAGAGCATTCTATAAAGTTCTCAAAGAATTAATAGTGTTGAAAAGTTTTATTTTAAAAGGAAATCCCAGCAATACTGGGAGTGGGTCAACCCTGCTCTGGTTCACCTTGTGTCCCAGCATAGAGTCTGTGGGGCTGAAATGCACTTGATCTTCATAGGCACCATGCAAACAAGTCACAAAGGGAAGGCTTCACTGGGTTCCTTTTATGTGAGCGATGTTGATTTCAGACGCTAAACTTTAGTATAGGCCTAAAATTTTATGACACTAGGCAAGTGTAAGTATTTAGTGACATATATAGCAGTTTGCCCCTTCTCCCTGTACTTTCTGTAATGGGTGGTGGATCCTTTTATAAAGAATGGTGGTGATGCACGACCCTCACCTTGCTAATTCCACCTGTACTTTTGTGTGTGCAATGGAGGACCTCTAACACCCTCCTTTGAAAGTGCATTCCTAAACATCATGGTGAAGCGATGCTGCTGAACAGGTGTGCACATGCTCACCTAGCTTATTAGCACATTCATTTGGCCAGAAACACCCATGGACTGCTTTTGCTGCACAACTTTCATGTGAATCCACAGTCCCACATATAAAATCATGATTCCACATTATCTAAGATTAGTAATAATGGACAGGGCAGTTAAATGAACTTGCAAAATTGATCATTTTTACATTTGTAGCTAGATCCCTGCATTTAAAATGTTATAAAGTTGATTAGAAGAAGAAATCTATGTGATTGAGTATAAAAACTGCCTACGTGGGTAGAAATAAAGGCAGATAAATTCTTTTTTACACTATCTCTGGTCAAGTTCAGATGGGAATAAAAATAGTGGCTGCAATATATGCTAATATGAGGAATGGTGTTATATCTCAGAAGTATTACAAAAGCCTGTAGAAAATGGCGTTTAAAGGTCTTCCCTGGAAAAAAAATCTAGTGACTTGTTATTGCAAAATGCTGGTATTTGTCTATATTCCTCTACTCTTTAATTTACCACATTCAATGCTGTTTGACTCAATTTATTTTCTGGTTTGATAACAGGGACCTTTTTTATAGTTTTCTAGAATGGCCATGTTTCTCAGATCAAGTTACCAATTACCAAATTAGATAACAATGGCATCCATTTAAGGTTAATGCGAGATAATGTTCTTCCTAACTTACATTTTCTATTCTAGAAGACTCTCCTGAGGTGTATGATTGTTGTGAGTCTAACTGACAAAGACAAGACAGTTCCTGGCAAAGACATTCCCACATTGTAGCCGATGCAAGGAAATATCTGATGCTTATCAACATGCTGCTCAGCAATATGGCCACCTGAACAGGCCCTACACATTGTCAATACCAGTGTGCCTCAAAGTGGATTCGGGGAATGCACAAGGCTCTACCTGTAGATGAAAAACTACAGGCAGTTAATGGCTTGTGTGTGTGTGTGTGTGTGTGTGTGTGTGTGTGTGTGTGAGAGAGAGAGAGAGAGAGAGAGAGAGAGAGAGAGAGAGAGAGAGAGAGAGGGACTAGCACCCTGATAGGCTGATAGGTTGTCCTATCTCTAGGGGTCATCTCTAAGTTATACATATGAGTAACACATGGGCTCTTAAAGTTTATATACACATATACTCATATAATTTATATAGTATATCATAGTTAAAGAGGAAGAGCTCAATAATTTGGGAAGGAGTATGGAGGTTGGGAAGTGGGCAGTGTATGGGAATGATGTAACTACAGTACTCATGCATGCAATTCTAAAATAAAAATAACTTAAAAAAGAGCTTTAGGAAAGCAAACTGCTTTTGTATTTTGTGTGAGAACCAGCCTTTGAGCATATTTGGGCAGCCTTCATCTTGGAAGGACAACCTAATGTTGCTCTCAGATGTCATTCTCATCCACTTTTGAGTAGCTATTCCACCATCTGTAGAGCATCCTGCAACACATGGCCAATCCAGACCTCCATTGACATCACAACTTTAGTTCTTTGTGGCTATTAGGTTATATCTTAGTGAGAGCAAAATGTGGGAAAGAAGGGCATGGTGCTGTCCATGTATCTAAAACCCATTGTTAAAAACAGAGTGTTTGCACACAGCATAAACATCTTTGAAGCAGACCTGAAATTTCAAACAGAGTGGAACAAGGGACACTGGGACTTTAGAGTTATTTCATACATGTCAGTTTACAGCTGAAAAAAAATTTCTTCTTTAAAATAAGTTCAGGATTCTTGACTTTTATTGAGACCACAATTCATTATTAAAAATCATAGACAAAGAGAAATCTTTTCTCATATGACACTTGCTGAGAACAAGAATTACTTATAGTAATAAAAAATAGAGCATGAGTTAAAACTGTATTTTTCTTTCTTTCTTTTGAATTGTGAGCTATCATAGATATTGACACTGAAGACTTGTTTCTTAAATATATGCATTGTTTGCCTAGGAATATTGACAGTTCATTAGTACTAAGGAATCATTGGCAAATTATTGTTGATGCTAGTTCTGGATGGCGATCATAGCCTAGGTTTGGAAACTGGCCTCCTGCCCCACAAATTAACCAGTGACCGTGTAGGAGATGGGAAATGTGACATTGGCTTTGGAGTGTGATCAATAGCCTTTGATCTCAGAATTCTTTGTCTTCCATTTCACAAGCAATACCCAGCACTAAGGACTTTCTTTCTTCAGAGAGGAACATAAAGAGATTCGAACAGCAGGAAAGTGCATTTCAAATCTGTCAATATTGTGCTGTACAAGGTGAATAAAAAAGCAGATGGCCTTTTATTAAAATGCCTTAGTATTCCGAGTTTATGTAGGCAGGGATGAATATCTCAAAATATGAAGAATAAAACAGCATTAAAAACCCTGCTTGACCATTCTTTATCCAACTCTGGGTCAGCACTAATGTCCTGTGACTAGTAGATTAAAAACCTTTGGAGTCTATGAACTTAGCAGACCACTAGCTTCCACCAACCCCCAAAGCTAAGAATGTTATCAAATAGCATCTTAGGCCTATAGAAAAGCTTCCCCTATCCTCTTGTAAAAATTTCTTTATTGTATCCACCAATGTATGATACACTACAATATACAATACACTACAAATGTATTTAAAAAAAACCTGCTTGATGAACCTAATCATGGATGAGAAAATAGTATAGTATAATTGTCTCTGGAGTATTTCCTGTAGTAATTTATTAATTTAGTCAAATCTTCCAAATGGAATGGATATGTTACATACATTAGATACCGTTATAAAAGTGAAATGAGTGTTAAGGATGAGGACATTGATGGCTAACCCTAAAGGTTTTGGAATGAGACTGATAACTTCCAGGGCATCTCTGTGTAGGTCTGAGAAGGAACTTTTGTCATACTAGCTTTGTGTGTTGACTGTTTTAAGGGTCTATGTATATTTTAATGATTCTTTTTATGATTTTTGCATTCTATGTATCATCTCATGCTTTCTTAATTTTTATAGAAAACTTTTCTTTTATGGGGGTTTTATACCACTGTCTATTCATATGACTTTCTTCATTGTTACAGATGTTTTGAACCAAATTTTCAGATTTTACCAATGTTAAAATATTTTCTAAAATTGTGCTGCTTCCTCCTTAACCTGTGTCATCAGTACAACAAATACATGCCTCAGTGGCATGAGATTTGCAGTTTTAATTCTACAGAAAAGATGGGTTAAAGAGAAAACCAGTTAGTTGAAGATTTAATATATATATATGTATATACATATATATATATTAGAATACACAAGTTCTACCTAAAACAGGTAACATTGTTATGATCACAAGTTCAACAAGTGGCAAACGTATCACATTTTCAAACTAGCTTCCCACTTAGTTACATTTTATTGCCTTCTTCTCCCTTATCTGTGACTAATATAAATATTTGGGAGTCCTAATTAACTGTTGATGGGATTGCATACTGGTGCAGCCACTATGGAAATAAGTGTAGAAAACATAAAAATTTAAAATAACAAATCTATGACATGACTCAGCTCTACAACTCCTTGGCATATACCCAAAGGACCTGACATCTCATTCCACAGAGATTTGTTTAGCAATGTTTGTTGCTGCTCTAGTCACAATAACTAGGGAATGGAATCAACTTAAATGTTTTTCAGCTGATGAATGGGTAATGAAAATGTGGTAAATATACACAATGGGATACTATTCAGCTGTAAAGAAGAATAAATCATGAAGTTTGCAGGTAAATGGATGGAACTAGAAAATACTATATTGAGTGATATAACCCAGACCCAGGAAGACAAATGTTAGATGTTCTTTCCCATCTGTTGTTCCTAGCTCCAAAATTCAGATGTGAATACATAACCTGGAGTAGCTACAGAAATAATTAAAAAGGGGTCATTGTGTGTGGGGGCCTCAGGGTCCAAGTCACCTGAGGGGGAAATACAACAAGTGGGGGAGAGTTTAACTGGGGAGGGAGGTCAATACAGCAGGATGATAGGGGAAGGAGAGAAAATAACACTAAGAATGATTGGAAAAGCTGTAAGGAATCATATTATCTTTACACAAAACTCCTTGTGATATATATATATATATATATATATATATATATACACATATTTAAATTTATACATATTTGCAATAACAATTAAAGAAAAGGAGACCATGCATTTAGGAAGGAATAAAAAAAAGGAGAGGGAAGGGGAGAAATTATATAATTCCATTTTAACATTAAAATAAATACATATTAAAACACATGCTGTATGAAATTCTCAAACAATAAACAGTTAAGCCCAAAAGATGGTATTGTTTTATGTTTTGTGTATTATTATGAATTTCTCTAAATACCAAAGGCTTTCTAGTATTTCCATTTTGTGTTTTAGAACTTGTTTACCTCTTTAGCTTTATGTTCAAATCACACTTTATTTTCTTTTCTCATTTTACTAAAAATGTGTTTTCTATATCATTTTCAACTCTGAGTATGGCTTGCTATGGTGAGTACCTAAATGAATAATCACTCTCCAGCTTTTGATTAATATTCCTGTATGTTTGGAGAAAAGCCATTATATACAATCAATATATATTAAAATTTATTTTTATTTTCTTTTAACAATAAAGAAATGAGTCATCAATATAAAATTTATACAGTACAAATATTTTTCTGCAGTCATATATATATATATATATATATATATATATATATATATATTTCTAGAGAAAGATAGGAAACACAATGGGTCTACACTGGTTTCACAACTAAGCATGCCTTTCCTAGATTAAACAAGGAATAAACTTCCTGTTTCTTTGCTCTTTAGATGTTTCCAACACATTGATTTTTTTTTCCAGTACTAGGTATTGTTCTCATGACCATGCACATTTAGGAAAGCCAAACTATTTTTTTAATTATATTATTTGTGTGTGTACATATGTGTGCATATATACATACATATATTTGCACATCCACAGCATGTATGTGGAGGTTAGAAGACAACTTTTGGGAGTCTATTTTCTCCCTCTATTGTGTGGATGTTTGCAGTCAAACTCATGTTATCAGACTTGATGGGCAAGTGCCTTGACCATCCTATGGGTAGAAATCAAGCTATTTTGGATGCATTAAAAATTAAGTTGCTTATATCTTTAAGCATTTAAGATACTGACTTTTTTTTTCAGCATGCAAATCTTTATTGAGGAAGTGGGTATCTAGAGGGGTTGTGGGCCTGGGGCACTCACTGCACAGCCTGTTCATGGGCACTGCATGCAGAATCCTGTGGCTTCATCACATGTGGAAGCTCTGGAGGGCTGGAGAAGGGCTCAATGCACAGGTCTTCAAAGGCATCACCTGCTAGGAAGGCCAGGCCCACTGTGGCTGGGGCCTGTGGCCCTGCTGTTTGGCTAGTGAAGCCACTCTTTTTTTTTTTTTCTCTTTTTTTATTATTATTAATTCAAGTTAGGGAACAGGCTTGTTTCACATGTACTTCCCCTCTCCCTCTCCCTCTCCCTCCCCTTACCCCCATTCCTTCTCCCCCACCTCCAACCTACCCCCCACCCCATCCACCCACCACTCCCCAGGCAGGGTAGGGCCCCCAACCGGGGCTCCACCAAGTCCACCAAATTAAGATACTGACTTTTAAACTAAAACTTTTCTATATTTTTTCTAATTCTAGCATTGGAATAACCCTATAACACCACATTGGTGATCTGTGATTTAAATAATAGGAGGTAATCACTGTTAAATTTAATGAACATAGGACTGGGGAGGTGATTCAGTGGGCTACCTCAATCTTGGAATATAGCAAACAATCAAATGAACAAAGAGGCCTGGTGATTATACAACAGCAAGTTATACCAGTAATTAAAATGTGTGCCTACTGGTAAACAATAAGAAAGTGCCACGGCAGAAAGGCACAGAGGGAATATCGGCAATGCCAATTTTTGGTAAAGTGACCTCAGAGAATATAATGAGATTGAGTCATTTGAGTAAAGACACAAATGAGGCTGGTAGTGAATCACATGTTCTGTTGGTAAGTTTAAATGTATGTTATGAACTGATGGAGGGAATTTGTTGTTTATGTAGTATTGTGTATTCATTCACATAAGTTCTGAAATATCTGTCCAACAACATAATGGATAATGTTTAAACTGTACTATGCATTAGTGGATATGTTTATCCTTACTCTCTGTTGTCCTTTTACTGTTAACTGGAGAATTTATAGGCAACTGATATATGTCACTGATAAATTCCAAATGAGAAAATGTAATGTTGGTATTCTACTTGCTGTAGCCTATTCATATATATTGTGGGATTTCTGATATAGCTTTAATTCCTATTGAAATGTACATAAATCTGGAAAAGGGAAGTTCCTTTTCTCATGAAGAAGAAACTAAGCTTCACGTTCCTGTGCTGCATTTTTAAATCTAAGATTTCTGGTGACACTTTGCCTCGATATTTTGTCCTTTAGAATGAGCTACTTAGGAGAAAAAACTTATCAGCTTCTTATATGTTCAAAACACAATGATGAAGATGGTTCATGCAAAGCACAGTACTACATGGCACATTAGTGGAATGCATTTTTTATGGCAACTGGCTAACATTCGAAGCACTCTAGTTGACATTGTGTCTACTGTAAGTCACCCTTGCCCCTGCAATGATGATAAGCCCTTCAATTAGCATTATCTTGCTATGAACAAAGGATTTATTAATTAAGATAATAGACTTTAAAAGTGATTACTCACTCGTGAAATAAGTGATAGTTAAGATATATGAACTATCTAGAAATACCATGTACTTATTTCTGCCCTGGTTTGAACACTGTCCAAGGACCTCGCGACCTCAGAGCCTGGTCTTTTTATTTTATCCAGTTCTCTGTCGATTGTCATTGATGGACTTGGGCTTGGCATTGTTCTCTAGTGTCACATGAAGGGAGAGTCTCACTGATTAACCCACCCATTAGAATGGCTGACATCTGCTGCTAAGATACTTCTTTATCTTTAATGTTCCCTCCATAGTGTGTGCAAAACACCCAAGAGGAGAAGAAATTCCATTATCGTTGGTTGAGAAAAGGTTGAGTAACATATAGACATAATCAACTGCGTATTTGGTAGAATGGGGCCTGCCTTAGTGAGTTATGAGACACGAATATTTAGATTTCTTGTAATCATTTAAAGGCACCAAACTTTAGAAAAATAATTTAATAACTGTGAATGACCATATTTGATTTAGGTTGGTTTATGACACTAAAACAAAATTTGCATCTGGAAAGGGGATGTAGGAAGCAAATACCAGTCACTGGGGCAGCCTTGATCAATCCCCACTCTGAGGAACATGTTACGTTCTGTCCCACTGACGTTTACAATGAGGTTACTTCAGAAAGCCACAAGTGAGCTAGGATTTGGAGAGTGTTTGTGCAACTTTCCCCCACTCCACTACTGCTGCAGAGCTGGAAGCCTGGGCATTCCATCACATAGTGCACTGTTATCAACAGTTCTCTACTGGAGTGTTTAGAAATGTATTAAAACATACAAAGCCTTAGTTAGAATTCAGGGTATTTCAATCTAGATCTTGTGTGGGTGTGGATTTATTGATGTTGTTGTTATGTGTGTGGTGTACCCATGTGAAGGCCAGAGGTCATCTTTGGGTATCTTATTCTACTGCTCTTCTTTCACACTTAACTCAAAGCTCCCATTACAGCTTGTCTAGCTGGTCAGACTACTAGGATCTTCCTTTCTCCCCCTCCCCCTCCAGCTGGGATACAAGTGCACACTGTCTCACACAACCTTTTATTTGTATGTTGGAGAGGTGAAGTTAGTTCCTCATGCATATGTTTTAAATATGATAATCTTGTCACTTGGAGTCTATGATCTGACCTTCCTGGTTTCAGTTTCATGACCTTCAAGCAAACCAGGACAACAGAATTTTAAGTTAAGTCCCCTTCCAAACTTGTGAACTAGGTTTGCTCACATTCAATACAACACTTTAGAGGTAATTAATATACTTGATAGTACTTTTATCTACTGGTGAACATGCTTTTTGTTTGTCTGTTTTTCATATAGAAGTTTATTTCCCTACAAACTTTATGAAGAAGTCAGTGTATTTCTACCTACTATAAATTAAAGATCTTGTGTGGGTATAATTTTGTGTTGTGTATATGTGCATGTATGTAGGTGTGCATGTGTATGTTCATGTTACTGCGATATATACATGGTTCTATGTAGGCGCACTCACCTATGTGCATGAATGTTGAGACCAGAGGTCTTGATAACACTTATGTTTTATGTTGAGTGTATGATATTGTTAAATCTGTAATATGCAAGTCTGTAGTCCAAGGTGGGTGTGACATGTCTACTTCCTATATAGGCAAGGTTGGGTCGTTAAATAAAATGAAAGCCAGAAGCAGCCAGTTACCTTCTACGAGACTCTTGCCTATTGTGTTTGTTTGCAGTACTAGGGCTTGGGCACAGAGCATCAGACCTGCTATCCAATTGTCATGCCATGAGGAATTGTTCTAGTCAGGGACTTTTCACTTTAATCAATCAAATTTTATTATTTTGAATTCCATTTCTCTTCCACAGTGCTGGATCATAAGTGATCTGGTACTGCCTGATTCATGAATTTCTGGGTGTTTACTTCCCGTGTTCCAGTTCACCTTGTTATATGGATATCTGTTTCCATTTCCGTCCATACCATATTGTCTTAATTGCTGACTGTTAATGGTCTTTCATGAATCAGTGTGTCGCTATATACCAAATAACTTGATTGGGCTTTTATTTATGTTTTGAATTCGATTAACAAGCTGATGTCATTCTATTCATGAGCTTGAGTCATTTCTTACATGGGTTATGTCTCCTTTCATTGGAATTTTGTAGTTTTTCCTCATATAGCTCATATATTTTTCATGAGATTTGTGTTTAAGCACTTCTTTTGTGATGCAAATACTACCGTATTTTAAGTTTTGTATTATAGTGGTTCCTTGGTAGTATTAAGGACAGGATCCGACCATCTCATCAGTTTTGTACCCTGCTGCTCTTCTATAACCCAGGATAAATTCCAACACTCTTTGTTGACCCTTTTATTTTGGCTTATTCTCTAACCATCTCAAATTGGCAGAACAAAGACTGCTTGATTCCTTACTTTCCAACCTGTGATTTCCTTTCATTTAAAATTTTTATCTTAATTTATTTCTTTTATGTGTGTTAGTGTTTTGACTATATGTATGTATGTTCACCACATATATGTTTGGTGCCTGCAGCAGTAAAAGAGGGTGTCCTATCCCCTGAAACTGCAGATGCATGTGGCTGCAAGTCACCATGTGGGTGCTGGGGACCAGAAAAGTGGCAGTGTTCTTTATTACTGAGCCATCTCTCCAGCCCACTCTGTTTCTTTTCTTGACTATGGAACTTGATAGCTCTTTGAGTACAATGCTAAACAAGAATGAATAGAGTGACTTACTTGTCTCAATATGGCCTCAGGGAAAAGCAACAAGTTTTTTTTTTTTTAATTAAGTATGGTATAGCTGTAGGTATTTAAAAATAAATACTTATTATCTAGATATGGAATTTTCCATTTGTTTCTGGTTTGTTGAGGGAATTTTTTTAGTCACACTTTCTTCTTACCCCCTTATTGAATCAGGCAAGTTAGTAAGAGCTGGAGTGGGAGAGATACCCCTCCATCTCTCAGGCAGTAATACAGCTCAAAGGAAGTCTGTGTCCTAGAAAGTAGGTCTTTGTAATGTAAAATGCTTTGTGAGTATTTCAAAATAGTTACTTATCTTTCCCCTGCCAGAGTAATGCCCAGATTTTTTTTCTTAGAATTTCAACAAAAGACTTTAGTGTTGCATCTAGAGCTAAACTCCAAGCAAGATGAACTTTGAAAGGTAGGTGTGTGTGTGTGTGTGTGTGTGTGTGTGTGTGTGTGTATAGACATAAGACACATACACACACACACACACACACACACACAGAGAGAGAGAGAGAGAGAGAGAGAGAGACTGGGGGCAGAGTGCTTAAGATTCTCCTGCCAGTCTTTATTTGGGCTCCACACACAATCAGCATTCTTATTTCAATGCTGCCCATCTATGCCTCCTAAACCACTAGGTGGAGAGATCCTGTGCAACTTTCTGGATTCTCTAGTAATTGTTATTTAAAGGCTCAGTTCTCTGAGGGAACTAGGAAGTCACAGACAAGGTATCAACATAGTCCTTTTCATTACTTCTATTTGGAATATAGCAACTACCGTTTTTTTCCCCCAAATTCCCATGTTTCTAAAGTTAAATAAAAACAAAACAAAAAAAGAACTCTCCAGTCTTTTATTTATATTTAGTTATTGTGACAGCTTGTTTTAATTATCAACTTAGCACAATCTTTATTCCCTTGGTCTCTTAGCTAGGGTTTCTATTGCTATGATAAAACACCCTGGCCAAATGATACAAACTGACCAAAAGCAAGTTGGGGAAAGAGTTATTTCAGCTTATTGTTATTTATCATATCACAGGCTATTATTGAAGGAAGTCAGGGCAGGAAATTAAGTAGGGCAAGCACCTGAAGGCAGGAACTGGAGTAGAGGTCATAGAGGACACTGCTTCTTGGCTTGCTCCTCATATATTTCTCAGTGAACCTTCTTACATATCCCAGGATCACCATTGTAAATTTGGCAATACCCACAGTGAATTGGGCCATTCCACATCAATCCTCAATCAAGAAAATGCACCAAAGATTTGCCCATTTTTTTTTTTTTCAGTTGAGGCTCCCTCTTCCAAAATGACTCAAGCTGATGCCAAGTTGACATAAAATAGCTAATACACCTGGGGAAAGTTTTTCAGTGAGATATTGTCTAGATTAAGTTGACTTGTGGGCATGTCTGTGTGTGATTATAATGATTATGTTAATTAATGCGGGAAGGCTCACTTGCGGTGGTTGGCAACATTCCCAAGGTAGGGGATTCTGAATAATGTAAGACTGGAGAAAGTCTACCAAACACCAACATGAATGTATCAATTCATTCCTATCTGCTTTTGGACTATGGATTCAATGTGACCAGTTGTCTAGACTCCTGTTCCTGTGACTCACCCAAATGTGATATAGAATAAGTGTTTTCTCCTTTAAATGGCTTTTTGTCAGAGTGTTTTATCACAAAAGCAAAGGCAACCAAGATAATAAAAGAGCAGGAGCTACAGGCAGGATGTTTGTGTCCACCTCAGATTCTGTGTTGAAATCCTAATCTAAAGCCAGGCACAATGGCATATGTAAAGGAGAACCATGAATCCAAGAGCAGACTGGCCTGTCTTGAGAGACCACATATTCTCTCTCCACATGTGTGTGTGTGTGTGTGTGTGTGTGTGTGTGTGTGTGTGTGTTTGAATTTTAACCTCTAAGGTAGAAGTAAATCAAACTGAGAAGGCACCAACTCTGGTTGATGAAATAGACTTCCAAGAATCATGAAACCTGGTGATATTTTGCTATTGTACTAGCCAGACTCTAAACTGTAATAAATTACTTTCTATTGTGGAAAAATGATGTCCAGTTGATGCCATTTTAAATATATGCCTTAAGAAGCAAAGGTAGCAGTTTTGGAGGAGAGTGGTGTGACCTATCATTTCTGCCCCACATGAGCTAGTTGCTTTGCCCACATCTTTTCCTCCCTTGTTGGGATAAGAGTGTGCTTTTGCTACAGTAACATTCTAAAATTAAGTACTGTTCCCACATTCTCTAAGTAGCATTTTTTATGGTTCAGTTGATAATTTGACAGACATTTTGCTACATGTCCATAGTCACATGCTTAATTATTACTAATACCCACTCTTCATTTCTACATTTTAGATTCTCTTTCTTATATCACACCACTCTAAGCATCTAAATCTATGTTGACAGAGATTGATTATGACTACATATAAAATAACAAAGATATTAGTTTGAAGAAGGCCCTAGTAGGATATAAGTTTATTTTATTGTTGACAAGAAATGTAGAGATAACACTAAAGGATTAATAAAGACCTTTATAACAGCATCAACAATTGAGGTATTTTCTAGTCTTCTAACAGCTTTTTTAGATGTCACTAAAAAACCTACAGTTATAATAAGGCTGAAGAAGTTTTAGCCATCATGTTGCAATTCTGGGAGGGCAGAAGAAAATGAAGAACTATAATGCTCATGTGGTATGTGTAAGTTCTTCTCCTTATTATCACCGTTCTCTCCATTTTCCACAAGTGTTAAAAAGTTTCTCTCAAGGCCAACTCAGTAACTTATGTATAAATGTTGTGTCCATAGAGCTAAATCCATGGGCATTTATAAAGCTTTGAAAACCATAACCCCAGGCAAAATCAAGTTCTGTTTATGAAAATGAAGGAGGAATAGGTGTTTATTAAGTCAAGTTCATTACAAATATTCCAAGGCATTATATTTCTAGAAATTTAATGTACTAAATTAAGGGGTGGATTGTATTTTCCTAAATTGTAGTTCCCTAATTGTATGTGTTGAATTTCTAACCACCATTCTGATGGTACAGGCTCTTTGGGAAAGGCTCTTGGAGACAGGCTTTTTGGGAAAGATGAGTCCATGAGGAAGAGGGCCTCACAATGGCACTGGGACTCTTTTTGGAAGACATGCCTACAAGCATTAGAAGCTCTTCACTTTCTCTCTCTCTGCACACACAAAGAAATACACATATGAATGCATGGTAGGATGGCCCCCATCTGTAACCAGGACGGGAACTGAACCCTACCATGTTGGCAGTACATACTTGTAGCCCTCCAAACAATGAGAAACTACATTTTCTGTTGTTTAAGCCACAATGCATTTTGTTATAATATCAAAATTGATTAAGGCATGCTTGAAACTGTAGGTTACCTTTATTCTTTTCCATTTAAATAAAAATGCTTTAGTTAACTACAATTTCTCTCTCAGTGATAGACTTAAACATTTTTAAGACAACTTCTTAGCAGGCAGGTATTTCTAATCTAAATGATTGGTTCTTAAAAAACAAAGGTCAGAATTATGTTATGAACAAGACAGAAAAAATACTGACAAGTTGTGTGTGACATTGACTTTCAGTAGTCTATCTTGCATATTTTTATTATTTTCTTAATGTTTTTAAGTTTCTTTATCTAAATGAGTTATATTTCAGCAAAAATGTTATTTTACTACTATTCTTTTTAAAGAGAAGATTTAGTGTATATCATTAAAGTAATGGTAGGTGTCAGATCTCCCTGTACCTGGATTTACAGGCAGTTGTGAGCCACCTGATATATATAGGAACACATACACAAACTTAAACACACAATTAGTGTAGGAAACAACAATTAGTGAAAAAAGAGGCCATGAATTTGAGAGAGAGCAAGAGATTAGGTATTCATGCTAGAAGGTCATATAGCTAGCAATTAATGCAACTCTTTGGATCATATTCTTTATCCTAGTACTGGTTCACCTAAAAATTCTGTAATAAACTATATAACCAAGTACAATTAATGTCTTGCCTATGTACCAGAAGTCAAATTCATGCCCACTGTTTGGAAGCAGTGTGAAGCATTCCTGGAAGAACTCCTTCAGTGCATTCTAACATGTAGGGTGTGATGAATTCACACAACCACAGGTGAATTCTGGCCAGGCCTCTGCTACATGACTGATTTTGTAATTCCATTGAAGAAGTAGAAGGACCTGACCCTTCAAACTGCCCCTTGTATATCACAGTCACTAGTCATTTTTCCAAGGGGAAGATTATAAAACAGATTAAAAAACATTTAATTTTAGCAGTATGATGTATAAAGTTAATAATAACCCAAAATTTTTACTTCATTATGTATCTCAAAAATTAAATTTGGATCTAGCCTGAAGAATTGTATTGTTCCACATTTTATAAAGCCCTTTAGAATTGACTAGAATTCCAATAAATTTCTCTTACATTAGTGAGCACATGCATTTTGAAGGCCCATACTTTCTCGGTCTAGGATTGTATCAATGAATGAAATAAAAGACTGCTTTCCTCTTGGTATTACTTTGAAATAAGGTTTTAATCGTATTTTCACTCTGAAGATTTCTTGAGATTTATTTTCTGATGTACCACCATCAGGATGTAAGGCTGGATGAGAAGTGCTTGGGCTACAAGGACTCTACCCTCATCAACGCAGTAATGATGCTAATAGAATAAACTCTACTTTCTTGGCCCTTCTGCCTTATGCTACTTACAGAGCCAGTCTCCCTTCCTGTGGAGGACCCACATGCAAGTCTCTGAGATCTTTGAAGAAGACAATGACCATCCCAAACAGTAAGGCTGCTGGTACCCCAATCTCATCCTTCTCAGCCTCCAAAACTGTAAGAAAATTTCTGTTCCTCATATATATATATATATATATATATATATATATATATATATATATATATTTTTTTTTTACTTAGGTATTCTTCCACTGAAGTACAAAGTAGACTGACTTTCCAACCTACTACTATTATAATTACTTCTGTCACCTCATATTTTTTAAAAGGCAATAGAGGACACATGCATCATAAAAATAACATTGTAGATAACATGGGTGTGTGGGAGAAATTTGAATGTCATGCTGAGCACTGAGATATCAGCTGATCCATTTCTACTTTACCTCCAAATTCATCTTAGTGGAAGGTTTCTACAGTTGTCAACATAGGTCTTTAAAGTCAGTGAACTGAATTCAGAGCTGTTCTTTTAACTGGGAATGGACAATACAGGGATGGATATTAGCGAGTTGGGACACATTCAGAGCAGTTGCTGATGTAGAACAGGTAGAGAAAATATGGATTTGGATGAGAAAAAAATTTGGAAGTGAGCAGGAAGGGAATCATAAAATCAAATTTGACACGAGCCAGATGTCATCCATAAGGAAAGGGAATGAATATGACAGAGTCAAGGCTTTGGGCCTACTTCTAAGAGGGTTTTAGTGCCATGATTAAACCGAAAGAAATATAAGAAGAATTAGGCTTGGAGAGATGAGTCATTTTTAAAATATGTATGTCTTTCAGTGATCTGATAAAACATCTATGTATTTGTGTGCTCTATGTTGTGGGAAACTCTTCCAGGAAGAGACCTCTGGAGAGGGCTTAGTGCTGAAGTCACAGAGAGACAGGGGGCGGGGGAGAGAATAAAGGTCAATATTAAGATGTGCTTTCTGCTGGTATGATGGCATCTACCTTTAATCCCAGGCGTTGAAGGATCAGAGACAGGCAGAAACCTGTAAGTTTGAGGCCAGCATGGCTTATAAAGTTAGTTCTGGGCCAGTCAGAACTACACAGTGAAATAATGAATTAAAATACTAAAGTGTAACTAATTATGCCTACAATCCCAGCCCTTGGGGATGCCAAGTTCTGGTCAGGTTACATAGTGAGACCCTGCAAAAAATTGCCAAAACACTATTACATTTCCTAAGTGAATACTAATTAACTGAGATATTTGAAGTAATTGATGATGCAACTACTAAGTGATTTTCATCTTGATGCAGTCTTTTTTTCTTCCCTTTTCAAGACAGCCCTGACTGGCCTGGAACTCACTAGGCAGCCTGGGCTGGTATCTGCCTGTCCAGGCCTCTTGAGTGCTGGTATTAAAGGTGTAAGCCATCACATGGAGCTGAACTGACTCTCCTCACGCATAGGCATAAAGATCTCTAAAATGAGACATTTAACTCACTATGCCATCATATAGGAGCAAGTTTCCTACAGCAGTGGAAACTCTTACTTGTACAAAACTGGCTAATTTGCTAAAATCCATATCTTTCAAAATTAACAGCGTACTTTTTACTTATTGCTTCCACTTTTAAAATCAAAAGGATTTTCAACAAGTTGGGTATGTTAAGAATATATAGTTTTGAATTAAATTGTCCAAGAACAAAAACTGGTAAAAACAATTTATTCATCTAAATGAAACATATGCTTAAGTATTCCTCGATGTTAGTTCACAAAAATACATCTGGACTGAGAATTTTTATTTTACTCCATGACAGTGTGATGTGACTTCATAAAATAGATAATAAGCAGCTCTTAAAACTCAAGCATTACTGACTACAAGACATATCATGCAGTGGTCCAAGTGGTCCCAATATCATTTCATATTGATTTACTGAAAGAAACAAAAGGTAACTATGTATGTATGATTTGCTTTTAATTTATGGTATCCTTTCTTTATATTTTTCTCCTACATATCTCACATCTGAAGAGCCTATGGATTTATGTTGTGTCTCTCATTTTTCTTCTCTTGTGATTTAAAAATAATTAATTGCAACACTCATTGATGATTTATGATTTTTACTGATGTAATTAATGATATACATCAATTTTCTTTCTTAATTGAAGGAGTCACTAAGAACTTCATTAAATATGGTGGAAGGGCTGGCTACCACAGTTCAATAACCTTTGGAAATTTTAAGTGGAGCTTTATCATGTAACAAGTTTCATAGAAATTAACACTTCTCAAGAAAACATAGAAAGCAACATGAAAATTGCCAGTGGCTGTTCAGATATTTAGACAACTGTGTTAAGTAACCTCAGAGTCCAGCTCCACATGACTAGACACTAGTAGTAAACTGTTAACAATTTCTCAAATATTTTACTCATATTGAACACTAAATATTTTGGTATTCATAAAATTGAACTTAAGACTATGATTGATTCAGCTAAGAAGGCAAACATCTTATGATTGCCTTAAATTCCGTGAATATGAAAAATGAACTTAAAAATTTCTATACATAGCAATAATTTAAGTGTTAAGTATTTAAATAATTAAAGGTGCAAGTTCCCTCATTCTTTGACTGTTGAACAGAAACATGATGTGAACATTCATCTGCAAGGCAATAGGGAGAACAAAGAAATCCATCTGAACCCATTTATTAATCTGTGAAAACAGATCAAAACAGATTCTTCTGTTTACAAGATATATTTTATTCATATGTTTCTTATTTCTCTTTTTGAAAATGTATATTCAATTTGATACCTATAAAAGCAGCAATTAATTATTTTGCTGTAGTTTGCTTAAAGGAACGAATTTGACTCAATACATGACGTCTTTAAATTATAATATTTTTAAAAATCAACAGTGTGTATCTCAAGTGTTGCAAACTTGATTTGAGCATTTTATGGTACCCCAGTCAGCTGCCTATTAAAAGTGTGATCAGGTAGTTTAGACTGTGACTAGCTGTGTCAACAGAAGGAAAGTGGAGGATTAGTCTCTATGGCAACGACAAAGTATCCCTGTTTGTAGACAGACAAATTCTGCTACATCTGAAACTGATTGACAGGTCTATTCCTTTGCAACTGACCCATAGAAATTAGCAAGTAAAAGTTATTATACTGGGTTGTATTGAAGGGTTCTCAATATCTTGAAGTGCTCTTGTAAGTTTTTCTGCGGCGTTTGCATGAGAAGCCTGGCAGGAATTGTTCTGAGGTTTATATCTATGGTTTGATGGATTCTTTGTGGGGGAGTATTGCTGGCGAGAATAACTTAATTTTCAGTTCTCTGTATGACAGAATTGTTGGAGCATGGATTGAGGGAAAAACACACATCAAAGACCCACAGCTGAATAATATGCCACATTTCAAAATCACAGGACTTTGTGAGGATATTATAAATATATAAATGTATATGTACATATATATGTTGAAACTGCATTCAGTAAAAATAAATTACACAAATTAAATAGGAATAATCATTAAGGATAATAGGAGTGAATTTTTATTGGTTTTATCTAAGATTATAACAAGCAAAATTGTTTGAAAAAATTTTAATATAACTCATTTTATTGTTTAATATAAAACAACAAAATCCACTTTTATTATAGAAAAGGAATTACCTTTCTTTAGGTTACAGTTTTTTTTTAGTAAAATAAAACACGTATGCTAAAGAACAAAATGCATCTGCCTTTAAGACAAATTTAGAATTCAATTTTAGTGTATGCACACTTTTTCTTTAAGAAGAAAATATTAATTTCTTCGCTAAAACGTGATTTTCTTAGGTAGTCATTCTAAATGCATGATAATATCTTAAGCATATTATTTAGAACATTAAATATAAGTAATTATTTATCTGTCCTGTATAATTTCCTACACTCATGACTATATATTTTAATTATAACGTCATATATTTAAAAGGAAACAAAATTTACAATGGCAAGAGCAAATAAATATACTTAATTTAATTGTTTTAAAACATTTTTCTTAAGCTTAAAGCATTAAACATCTATGGCTGTAATTTATAGTATTTATTTATTCAAAATTATTTGCCTGAGAGAATATTTATCTTGGTTTGATTCTTATAACAACAAAGCAAAGGCTAATACAAACAAAGCAAAAGCCTGCTAAGTATAGTAATTCTGAAAAAAGTGTTAACTAAGAATTTCTGTTAACTGATGAAATTTGAAGGAGAATGATTAAGTTTGAGTGCATTGATTCTGAACTCATTTTCCACTAACATGAATCAAAAATGGGACTTGAAGAAGAGCATTTCTTAGTTTTAAGAGTGCCTATGCATGGTGGTCTTTATTTTAAAGAAGATATAATAACGACCCCTTTGCTTTAGTATGTGGGTTCCTTCAGATCTCAGCAGAGTCTAAAGGTACATACCAAATGGCCTTCCTCTCTTAAGGACCATCAACATCCATAGATTTATCAAAACTGCTGGGATATCTGACCTTTTTCACTTGTTCTCATGAGCAGTTTCTTTTGCAGTCAACCTCCTTCATATTTCAAAAACAAATGAGCACATCATACAACTGTTTATTTAGTGTCAAAATGAGGAAGATCTGGTAGAGCTGCTTTTGGAGAAAAATTAAGCTTTCAAACAGTGTATGATGGGAAGTTTTTGTGTGTTACTCTTAGTTCAGCATTCTTAATCAGGGTCTGGCATATCACATGAAGTGCATGATTGCACTGGCAACTCTGAATATGGGCTATGGCAGCTGAGACAGGATTACCTTTTATCAATGCTTAATATTTGTAAGGAGTTTCTGTTGGGGGAAAATTCATTTTTCTCTTATCTTCTTTTCAAGAAACACAGGCAGGTCCATTTTCAAAACCATCTTTGGTGCACTAAGATTTATTTATTCATAAGTCAAATAATACTTGTGAATAAAATAATCAAACATTAAATTTTTGATGGAAACTTTACTCATAAAATCTAAGCCTCTAAAAATTCCAGCAAGGATTGTGAGGGGCTCCCGAAGCCCCATTCCAATTGAGGAGCTGGGAGAGGGACTGTCGCTTGTCTTACTTTCAGTGTGTGGCCATTGGTAGTTTCCCTATCCTACAGATCATTATCATATGCCCATGAAAATATGGGCAACACTAACTAGAATCAATGAACTATAGATAAATAATAATCAAATAGATAAATAAGATCCCACCCCCAAATCATTTTAATGTGAACATCCCAGGTCTTTATTTTTCTTTCCCTTTTTTTCCCTTTCTTTCTTCCTTTCTAAATTCTGTATTTTGTTCCTTTTACTTTTTCGTGGGAGGGACAGGGTCTAATGTAATTCATACTTATTCCATCCCACTATGTAAGCATGCATATATATATATATGTATATATATATATACATATATATATATATGTGTGTGTGTGTGTGTGTGTGTGTGTGTGTGTGTGTGTATGCATGTATGTATGAATGTATGTATGCATGTGAGGGTAGGATTGAGTTTCTGACTCTCTAGTCTCTCACCTGTTAGATGCTATGGTTGTAGACTTGGGCCACACATTTGGATCTGGTTATTTCTTATCTAAACCTTTTGCAGTTTTAATTAGAAAATACAAATTTTTGTGATTTATTAAATTATAAAAATACAGATTTACTTTCTATTTGTAACATTCCTGCCAAATTTTGTAAACTGTTCCTATCTGAGATTAACTAAGTATATTTCCATTGTTGCTCTGGTCTGTCTGTTACATTGGAGTTCTGGCAAAATCATCTGTTGGCAAAATCACATGTAATGTAATTTTTCAAATAAAAGTTTCTAACTCTTGGGAATTCTGAAATTTTCTAAATTTGTGTATCAGTTCATTGTGGAATGAATTAGAGCAAATAATTGAGCTATCCCATTCATTGCTCTCTTAACTCTTAACATTGTTGGACATTTCAGTAATATTTTAACTCAAATAAAGCCCCCCTTTCATTTTAAGATTTGTGGTAAGTAGGAAGACAATTAAGCCACATACATTTTATTAATTTTCTGAATTTCATTCAGTGTATTTGAATCAGATTGATTTCCTCTTCTCCTCTTAACTCTTCCCAGACTCATCCCATCTACCTTGCCCTCCAAATTTGAGCCCTTTAAAGAATTAACAACACATGAACTCTAGGATGTAATGTCCCTTTACTTCTCTGGCTGTGGGGCCACCCATAAGGACATGGTTGGTCTACCAGGAGTCTCACCCTGGAAGACAATGGACTCTGTCTTCTAGAAGTCATTAGCTATCCATATCTCTTTAATCAGTGGGGTAATGAATGCTCTCCCACTCCACTACAGAAGATTGACTGGCTTCATCTTGTGCATGTTTTGTGCAGGTAACCACATCTGCTGAATCATCTATTTTTAATCAAGTTAGTTACAAAGTTGTTTTCTCTGAAAATGTCTGTCTTCAATGTTATGAAACTGTTCATGATTTAAAAGGTGTGTAACTATCCAGGTGAAGATTGCCATTAGGGTTTAATTTTAAATATGCCATTTATGTAGACAGAATATATATTTTCTATTTTGAAAGAAAACAATTTGGATTTCAAGTTAAGTATTATTACCCTTATTTGAAGTTTTGTAAAATTTACAAACATCACATTCTTAAAAGAAGCTACATTATAATTGTTACATATGATCATGTACAAATTAAAAGGTTTGGGCTTTCGTATTCCAAAGTTTGGCCTTTGAGGAAATTTATTCAATTGAGATTTTCCTGCATATTGTGGTCTTTGTTTTGACCACCACTGTCTGATTGGGCTAGACCTGTCTTTTAACTTTCCTGAAAACAGGTAGAAACTTGTGATGTTCATTCTACTCCCTCAGCGTGCAAAGGATGGTGGTCCACTCAGCCTGCAATTGCTTCTCGAGACACAAGAGAAACACTTCCCACTTTTAATATTATAGAGACTAAAGTGCTTTTAAAGAAAGGAGGTCTAAAATCTGAAACAAGGCATGTAAGTCAAAGCTGCCTAAGGCAGATTTAAATTATGTGATTCACACTTACGCCAGAGGCTGCTAGACAAGGGATTCCTCCATTTCTCATTAACATGGTATAGTCCCCTTAGACTTCACACATAGTGGCCACTCACAGGCACATACACATTCATGCAAATGCTATGAATGATCAACTGCTTGCTTCTACCAGTACAAGTCCCAACAGAAGAGACTGAAGAAATCAATCCATTTCAAGATGAGCTGCCATTAAGGATCAGCTATTCATCTCAACGTGATAAAATCTTAGTGTACTTGCAATGACTGTTCCTAATAAATTAGACTAATTATTTTGTGATGCCATATCAGAGTTTATTAAAATCCTTTTAGAAAGACACATTACACATGGGTAAAATTATGGATTTTCTTGCCAGGACAAAATAGGATATGACAAAATGTTAATTTCTGTTGAGAACTATGTTAATTTGCAGAATCCTTGAATTTATAGAGCTGGAGCCTCAGTGATTACATGAAATGTCTTAGTATGTTAATAACAACTTCCTCTGTGATTATACCATAGTCTATAGGTTAGTATTCCATATCCCTGTGTTCATTACATTTTCCATGGTTATTTAAGTTTACATATATGGTCATTCATGTGGCCATTTATGAACACTCTGAGCATTCTTGACTTCTGTTGCAGCTCAGAACGATAAGGCTTGGCCAGTTGCCTGAAAATTTCTGTTGTTTTAATCCAAAGACTATATGAATTTCTATTCTTTACAACAAACAAGCAAGAAAGGAGAGGGAGTTGGGGGGAGGGGCTAAAGAGAGGGATACTGAATAATTATTTATTACTATACTAAAATATGTTCTTTCATTAACAAAATCAGTAATATGAGGCAGCTTTAATCTTTGTACTTGATTGCTTTTTTTTTTTTTGCTTATATCTATTTACCTATCTCCCTACCATTCAATCTATGGTTTCTTTCCTTCTTTTTACTTTTTACTTTCTTTTTTGCCTCATTTGATCACCCCCTCCAGCTTGGCTCTATCAAGGGATCATGTTTGGACATGTGTAGAGAAAAATTTATCCTGTACTATTAAATATGAATGTGAGTGAGTTTTGTATAGTAGATTCACCAGCAGTTAAAAGAGACTATCTACTCTGCTAAAGATACTTTGATAGAAATAGAACATAATGTTTGTGATGATTAGGATCTCATGCACCTTCATTGTTTACACTTTATACTCATGATTCTGATACAAAGGGAATTGAAAATTTGAATAAATTTAAAATATATGCATCCTTATAATATGCAATCTTATAAATGTCAAACAAGTCAATTGTTAACTACTAGAGTGTATTTTTCAAGTAAGGAATATGTGAAAAAAAGAAAATTTATCTCTATATATTTTGAAGTTGACAGTACTTAAATTAACATGCAGTTTGATTTTCCAATGGAAATATTTTTAAAAATAGTTATTTATAAAAGTTGTGATGTTTTTATTCAGTATTTTCATCATTATTTAATAAATACCCAGTTACACACTTTATGGTGCAAGGGACAAATGGTTCACCAGGAAGCATCTGTTTTGGACCTGAAATTCATTGGCATACATAGGACCATGTCCATGTAAGTAATGCAAGGTGATACCAGAAGCACAGGTCAAATACGGATTTACTCTGGAGTTAAGTGGGCAGTTTGCATTGGATACTAAAGGAGATTTTTGAATAATGTTTTTCAAATTATTATGACTTCTGAGAGTGCTGTTTAGTTAGTTTTTAAGGAAATAAAGAACATTTCTAGATAGAAGACTAAAGACTTTTTAAGTAGGATGTAGTGAAGCTTTGTTTAATGAATTCTTTTTAGAAATTAAATATGAGAAAGAAAAGGTGCAACCTACTTCGTATATAAAACATTGAAAGCAAATGTCACTTTCTTACAGTTTCTTAAAGACACAATGCTAAGAATAATAAAACCACCAGAAAGTAATCGAAGAATCATACATTTTAAAAAGACTCCATGATGAGCGAAATGTTTAAAAATAGTTTTCTCTGATATCAATTAACCAATTGTTGACTTAAGAGGCACATCTCAATACTTAGCATTTTCTCATATAGAGGCTGTTTTGGAAGTTTACCTTTCAGAATGTATCCCATAATAAGCAAACACCCCCCTCATGCTCATAGCTTCTTAACATCATTCAAATGTACTTTTGTAAATTGCACTCTTCCTGGAAGTATTAAAATAATCTACTGATTCTGACTCTAGTTACAGCTGTCACTTAATCTATTTCTGATAAATTGTCACACTTGTAACTTTGTTCTTTTTCTCAGTTTAAAACTGCACAATGTTAGTGAAATGTTTAGACAAGAAACCTTATGAAGGAAGAGTAGGTTAAAATAAATGCAACATTATATAATTTTGTGTTTTCTCTGCAAATAGTTTAAAAATAAAGGAGAATAAAATTACTCATTTGACATTTCAAACTATTGAAATAAGCCTTGATCATACCTATAGTTATACACTCCCACGGTCTACTGTAAAAAAAAATCCGTATCAAATTGTTGGAATCTATCATAACAGTTACAAGAGCTCTATTTGCTAATTTTGTAGTACCTTTTCTTCTCCCATATTTTTTTCCTGATGTTCATCATTACTATACAGATGCACCAGTTTTAGAATATAGGTGAGATGTGTCACATAGTTAGGGGAACTGAGATGCTTGCAAATGCTAAATGCTCTTGTGAGTACAGGAGCCCATTATTTTTCCAAATATTTAAAAACATTTGGACAACTGGCATATATAGATTAAAGATCACATTTGGTTTCTTTCTGTGCATCCTTTTAAGTTTAATAGTGACATTTAACCTTATGTATTTCTGTTCCATGTGCAATTAAAATATTGGCAAATTCTGAATACAGTGTACAATATGCTTTAAGGCTTTGATAGCCTAGAAAGAGCATATTTACTAAGAGAAGTCAACGTGCTTACAGTGTCCACAATCCAGCCCCTGCACTCTGCAGCTGTACCAAGTGAGCTTTGCATTCAGAGAGAACCATCCTCCCAGCCTAGAGAATGTACTCAGAGGTGTTTTACATACAGTCATGGTGACCATAATAAAGTAAGAACTATAATTACAAGGAGTTGCAGCTTGAAACCTGATACATATTAATTTTCTTTTGATGTGAAGCAATTGCTATTGCTTCTCAAAAAAAGATTTATGAACTAAATTGCTTGCTCATTTGGTTAATTATTTCATAGACACATCGATGTCTTGGTGATGCTTTGAAAACCTGAAGAAGAAAAGTGGACTATAAACCTCTGGGTCATGCCACAGATTTCTAGAAGCTGTAAACATTTCTTTCAGAGACTCCCAGGTAAGAGGAATAATTGCCAAAATGAGCAGGCCTCACCCTACTCTTCTGCTCCAAGAGATGAGTACAGAAGGGCCACAAATTTGATGGGGAAAACATCCTTTCACAAATAATCCTGTGGTGCTGCTTCCTGGCTCCCCACACTTTAGCAGGGCAGTGATACAGGACAACTAAAACATCTCATTAAGTCCCATCAGTGCTGATGCGTTCCATCCTTTTGCAACACCAAATTGAACTGGTTGTCATTTTCAAAATGTGGAAGTTAAACTGTACCAGTGGAAAAGAAATGAACCTGAAGTGGGCATCAGGAAAGGCTGAAAATCCAAAACCAAAACCAAATAAAACATCACCATAATCCTCCTGTTTCTTAGGAAACACAACTATTATGAAATAAAATATGGTAATGCTTATGTGGATTATGTCTTAGTATTGGACTCTGCTCAGATAGATCACAAGGATACTTAGCAAGCTTGTGTTAGGGACAGCATGGCTTCCTGCAAGAGAGGGAGGATGTTTTTCTAAGACTGATTTTAATTAAAAATTCATAATTTCATTCAGAGTGTTCTAATAATGAGTAGTTTCAAGTTAGCGAATTTAAATGGATTTAAATTGATTTGAGGATCACTTTAATAAGGAAAGATCACAGATACTTAGCGTCACACATTCAATGACACCGCAGACTCTTGCCATTTGAGGATACAATATCTTTTATTGTATTGTTTCTCTCTGAGAACAATTGTTTTGTTTCACTTTTATGAAATTACATAAGATCATATCAGATTTTAAGTGCTTCTGTTTTAAATATTTGTGACCTTTGTCTAATAACTTTCAATTTTAGATTTTATAATAGTTGCACAAAACTCAGAGTGGCATTAAAGATAGAAATTTCAAAATTTCTAGTATGCCCATTCTTGATGCCATCCTAACTTTAAAATATCTGGTGAAAATTTCCATTTACTATGTAATAAATCCACTTTCCCTCAAAGTATATTGTGAATGTGAAAATGAAAATAGACATTTATATGCAGCCTGAGCTAGAAAAGGTGCTGATGCTATAATTAATATTGTACCATAATATCTTTTTAATCTATCATGCTGCCTTTTGCCCTTTATGTTATGTCAGAGAGGAGTGTAATGAATGAGTGTGTCGGTGGCTATCAGCTTGAATTTGGTGAAAAGCGCGGCAACATGACATTTAATGTGATTAAGCCAGATATAGATTCAAGTTTATTGGCTTTCACACAATCGAATATATAGCGCATGACGATAAAAACTTCAACTCTTCTTAAGAAGGCGATTTCTTGAATTTATTTTAAAACTCAATTTGAATAAAGGACATTTGATTGCATGTGAAATTCAACATGATTCTCAGCCTCTCTCATGCTTTCTATGGTGGTAAACACAGTCAAACACCAGAATATCCAACATTATAGGGAAAAAACTAGGGTTTATTATTAAATCAGAAAAGAATTGGCATGAATCTGACTTGAGACAGCTGCTTAGGGGATTAGTGTAGAGTGTCTTTTCAAGTCCCAAGAATATTTTCTTCCCTTTTGTATCAGAAGGGGGCACTAGCGGTCCATTTTTAACAACAGTGGAACAGCATTTCTTTTGTTGTGTGACATTTGATAATAAATAAATATTATTTTCTGTTTAATGTTGAGATAATCGTATGAAAAATTAAGATTGTAACTATTTATTATTAAAAAGTTAAATAATTAAAAGTTTGTAGGCAAAAACACTTTTAACATCTCTTTTCATTTAAGGATCTTGCGCAAAATTAAGAAGTCCTGTTGTAGCTCAACTGCAGTGCCAATTCTTGTTGTTTAACGCTCATATTGATGATTATAGTGAATGAGTGATGTAATTTTATGCACAGGCACACGTACACACATCCTGTGAACATTTTAATCTTTCAGTCACCAACCTGCAGTCAGCACCTACACCAAAAGAACCTCACTATTTATATAACTTGTTGGATCAGTATTTATTTTCAACATGAATTGTGACTTAAACAGAATTAGCATAATGCATTATCCCGTAATTTCCAGTTTGATTAAATGGCTGGTGCTTGTGCACGTTTAGTGTGATGATTGCATTTTGCATCCTTGCAGCTCTCTATTAAAAGATAAACTGTGAATCTGGGGTTAGCCTGCTTCCTGGCAGACATCTCTATGTCCAGATCATCTACTTAGATAAGTGTGACTGGGTAATGTGGTATTATAATTCTACAAATAGAGTAATTGGAGAATTTCAGAGATATACCGGAGATAGGAAAACTGTTTTCAGGCTGGGTATAGCAGGCAGGCATGCAGGCACAGGGAGAAGGGGAACAGATGCAGACTGGCAGCCTCTTTGCTTACAGACAGTACACGTTCTGAATTTAGCAAGACTCCTTTCCTCCCTGCCCAGAGCTCTTCCATGTAAACGCTAAGATGTTGAGACATTCATTATGTTTTACATTTTCTGTTAAGTTTTGCAGAAAATCATATGGCTAAGTAGTCCTTGTATTATAATGGGAAAAGGTGCGAGGAAAAACCTTCCAAAAATGAAATCCACTTGTCAGTTCGAATTTGACATGTTTTATTACATAGTAAAACCTGTCAGCTAAAATTTTAAAGATTTACACCTAAGTTGTGACTGAAAACAGGTAACTGTCCTTTCAAAACAGGTATTGTGAGCATAGAAAGAGATTTGGAGAAACATGTGCTTTGGGTAGCTAGTTTGCTTGCAAAGTGAATTTTAAAATTTAAGTAACTTTTTGTTATTTAAAAAAATACTGAGAGGTGAGAGCTTGAGGACTTAGAGCTGTGTGTCTTCACAGAATTTGACAAGATTGCATCTGAATTTTCCCAGTCAGTCAATTCACAATACCTATACCACTCACTCAAAACCATGGTGCCCTGGATTTAATGCAATGCTTGCTACTTATTTAATGTCAAAAATGATAATGTCTTATACTATCCTCAATTGTTAAAATTCATGGATATTCAAGTATTTAATTCAACAGAAGTTTTTCTTAATAGAAGATACTTTCTCTCTCTCCTAAAGCTGAAAATAATTGTTCAGGTTTTCTGAAACTTAATCTCTCATTTTGAGTATTTGTTTTTCCCTAGAAGAAAAAAAACATGGCTAAGAATTATTTTTCTATGTAGTGACCACAAAATTTTGTTTTCTCTAATTTTAAATGGGTGTTATACCTTGAATGAGGGATGGGGACAGGAAGAGGAAGACACAGAGAGGAGAGAGAAAGAGAGAGGGGGGCAGGGAGGGAGGGAGGGAGGAAGGGTGGGAGGCAGGGAGGAAGGGAAGGAGGGAGGGTGGGAGGGAGGGAGAAATTATGGAAGGAAGCAAAGGAGGAAGAAAGAAAAGATAAGAACTTAAAACACAATACGAGGCAGGGAAGACTGGCAATTATAGTGAAAGGAGTTGAGAAAATAATCAAAGAGCAAGTCTTGGAGAGGTGCAGGCATTCCGATGAACTGACTCCTCCACAGGCTTTTGGTACTAACTTAGAGGAGTGTGATCCTGGCAGCAGCTTGAAGATCGCACATCTCAGAACTTTCAGAACAACACGATTTCAAGAAACCGTGTGACTCAGAGGATACTTCTGGCATTGAGTTTGTGGAAAAACTGGGGTTTGCTTTTGTATTGCTCTTCAAATATAAGAGAAAATTCTGTTTCTGCCAACACAGATAAAAAAGCCATCCAATTATTACAACGCCAGCTTTCTCTTTACAAATATCAAGTATAATTAAAGCAAAGAGCTAAATATTATAGAGGAAATAAAATGGAAAATGTTGGCTGGTGGAAATTGGCTTGGTATGGGCTTTACGGAACGGTGGCATTTACTGAATTGTACCAACTCCCTTTACGTTTTCAGACAGCATTGAGGCTGAACTGCCGATCTGCCTGCTCGACTTTACTGACAGCACGAAGAATGTATCATTTGCTTGAACATTTTTCAAATATTTTTCCCACCTGGTGATTTTTTTCATCAGCTTCTTCTGCAACCAGGCACATTTTGGCTATGAATAGTCATAGACTAATATCGTGTGTGTGTGTGTGTGTGTGTGTGTGTGTGTGTGTGTGTGTGTGTGTGTGTGTGTGTGTGTTTTCTGATATTTCTGTTCCATGCTTTTCCACGTTTGCTTCAAAGGCTGTGGCTAACTTGTGTGATCTTTTTACCAATGTTTTTGATTACTTGAGTATCCCTGTTCCTTCTTTAATGCTTACCTAAATATTTTTTTATCTTACCCTTAAGCAAAATGTCAAATTCTTGGCAGACAAAACACTTTGCTTTCTTGAGTAGAAGGAAGGCAGTATCATTTCAATATTTTTGTCTATTTAAATAGTGCTATGCATTCTTTAGCCTTCTGTAAACAGGGAGCCCTCACCTGAAATTGTACATCATTAGCTAACACAACAGAGAGTGATTCAGCTATATCATCCTCAGAGGTTGAGTGGTGCCTATGAATATTTTCTGTTTTATTACATACTCCTGGATATTGCCTTTACTACAAGTCACAATCATGAAAGTGGAAGTATGCAAACACTGAACAGTATGTAAGACTGCATGCATGTGACTGAAATGTAAATATATATATATATATATATATATATATATATATCACAGAAATATTTGTCAAGTGATCATTCTACACTTTTAAAATGTTTACAGACAAACAGCAAGAAAGGAATTTAGACAGCTATTAAACAGTTGTCCTTGAATGAGCAAACCTGTGTGAGAAGCAGTATAATTTAAGACACATATTTAATACAAAAGTGTGGGACACACCTCAAACCAGATTTTATTTTTGTGTTAGTGCAAAGAGTAAGTATTTGGGGAAATTACTATTTTTTAAAAGAATAAAATGTGAGCTACCTTTGTTGCTGTGAACAGAGTTTTTAGGGTGAAGCAGACCTGTACGGTCAAGGAAATCAGTGTTGACTACAAGAGGATTTGGGATGGGTCTTATGAATGCATTGCTACTGCTCTTAACAAATCAAGTTTGTATTCTAAACAAAGAAAATAAAATTAAGGTATCTAATATTTATAGATGTAGTAGACTCTCTGTTTTAAATCTAAAGAATATTTTATAGATTTTTTTTTTTAGAAATTTTTTGTTTTTATGGCCAGGGGCTGAACTTAGATATCCAATTCTGCACAGAGCAAAGCAGGCTTTATTTGTATCCTGATTTTGCCTCCCACACCCCATTGTTTAGGGTTTTCTGTCTTCAGAGGTGTGAAAAACTTTGGAATTTTTTTATTTTCTATTTTTTAAAAATTTGAATTAGAAACAAGCTTGTATTACATGTCAATCCCAGTTCCCTCTCCCTCCCCTCCTCCCCTGCCCCCACTAACCCCCTATTCTATCCCCTTTCTGCTCCCCAGATAGTTGAGGCCCTCCATGGGGTATCATCAAAGTCTGTCATCATTTGGAGCAGGGCCTAGGCCTTCCTCCTTGTGTCTAGGCTTAGAGAGTCTCCCTCTATGTGGAATGGACTCCCAAAGTCCATTCATCTATTAGGGATAAATACTGATCTACTACCAGAGGCCCCAAAGATTGCCCTGGCCTCCTAACTGACTCTCCCATTCAGCGGGGCTGGGTTGGTCCTATGCTGGTTTTCCAGCTATCAGTCTGGGGTCCATGAAATTTTCCTTGTTCAGTTCAGCTGTTCCTGTGGGTTTCTCTAGCCTGGTCATGACCACTTTGCTCATCACTCTTCCCTCTCTGCAACTGGATTCCAGGATTTCGGCTCAGTGCTTAGCTGTGGATCTCTGCTTCTGCTTCCATCAGCTACTGGATGAAGAATCTAGGATGGCACATAAGGTAGTCATCAATCTCATTATTGGGAAGGGCATTTAAGGTAGCCTCTCCACTATTGCTTAGATTGTTAGTTGTTGTCATCCTTGTAGATCTCTGGACATTTTCCTAGTGCCTGATTTCTCTTTAAACCTATACTGGCTCCCTGTATTATGGTTTCTTTTATCTTGCTATCCTCTATTCTTCCTATGACTCAACCTTCCTGCTCCCTCATGTCTTCCTCTCCCCTCTGCTTCTCCTCTTTCTCCTAGCTCCCTCTTCCTTCCCCCATGCTCCCAATTTCTTCAGGAGATGTTGTCCCTTTCCCCTTCTCTGGAGCCCTCCTTGTTTCCTAGCTTCTCTGGCGGTGTGGATTGTAGGCTGGTAATCTTTTGTTCTATGTTTAAAATCCATATATGACTGAGTACATATCATGTTTGTCTTTTGTGACTGGGTTACTTCTCTCAGGATAGTTTCTTCTAGCTCCATCCATTTGCCTTCGAATTTCAAGATTCCAGTGTTTTCTTCCACTAAGTAGTACTCCATTGTGTAAATGTACCACATTTTCTCTATCCATTCTTCAGCTGAGGGACATCTAGGTTGCTTCCAGGTTCTGGCTATTATGAATAATGCTGCTATTAACATAGTTGAACAGATGTCCTTGTTGTAGGAATGTGCTTCTATTGGGTATATGCCTAAGAGTGGAATTGCTGGATCTTGTGTTAGACTGATTCCCGTTTTCCTGAAGAATCACCATACTGATTTCCAAAGTGGCTGAACAAGTTGGCACTCCCACCAGCAGTGTAGAAATATTTGCCTTTCTCCACATCCTCTCCAGCATAAACTGTCATTGATGTTTTTGATTTTAGCCATTCTGACAGGAGTAAGATGGTGTCTCAGAGTTTTGATTTGCATTTCCCTGATGGCTAAGGACGTTGAGCACTTCCTTCAGTGTCTATCAGCCATTTTAATCTCCTCTATTGGGAATTCTCTATTTAGTTCTGCACCCCACTTTTTAATTGGTTTATTTGGTGTTTTGGAGACTAGCTTCTTGAGTTGTTTGTAAATTTTGGAGATCAGCCCTCTGTTGGATGTAGAGTTGGTGAATATCTTTTCCCTGTGTGCTGCCATTTTGTAAATTTATTAATAGATTAGATTTTATATAAGTTTCTGCTCAGAAGTTGCCCATAGTATTCTGCATTACATTATCCCATAGGTGGAATGAGGTCCTGTTACTAAGTTTTCTTTTCCCAGAACATTGTAGAAAAAGTGATCCCCCAATTAGCAAGCCTCTGCTTACCGTAATTTACTCTATGATAATAATCCCAGATGGAGGTGATGTCCAGTTTCTATAATTAATATCCACTTTTCTGGTTGTTTCGAAACATAAAGGGAAATGGCATTTCTGAATATGAATTTTTTATGTATTTTAATATGTGCTTAGTGATATTTTTGTGCTAACCCATTTATATGTGTGTCTGGCTGTGTAAGGTGCACTTCAATCATGCACTTTTGTTTACAGTGTCCCTGTGAAGAGTGGGACATATATACGTTTTTGCTCCTATGAATGAATATATATACTGGGACTGTGACTGTCCCAGTAACATTGTGACTAAACATAAGGGAAAATGTTAACATATTATTGTGTATTTCCTATAATATATTTCTTATTTATGGAGCTATACATTTTTCTTAATTAATAAATACACAATTTATATGACATTTTTGAAATTATACTATTAGTATTCTTATGTGAAACCAAATTTAGACAATATAGTCACATGTTCATAGAATTGTGAATGGGGCCACCAAATGATTTCCTCTATTTTCTTAGCACAGACTGAGTCTCCAAGATGAGGAGCAGTATAAACATGTGTTCCAAGTTGAGTGCACGGTGCTATACTGTATTCATTTCATTGTGAGGCTGAGAAGTGTATATTACCATCATTAGTCCATATCCAACTTCATGCTACACAAAAATTGGTTAAAGAAGTGGGAGAAAATTCTTAAATTCAGACTCAGTTGGAAAGGGTCCTCATGGAATGAGTGGGAAAGTATGAAAATAAAGAATTTTACAAGTTAACAAGGAACACAACTTAAACAAGTAACCTATTTGGCAAATGATATAGATATTGCAAACAATTCACAAATCAGAAACCTATATGGTTAATAGAAACATTTCATTTTCATTAGCAGAGCTAATGCAAATTAAATCAAAGATGAGAAATGACCTTAAACTTTTAAGAAAGTCAAAGAGGAATATGTCTGGCAACTTCAAGCACTGGCCAGGATGTAAAGATGTGGTAACCCTGGTGGTGTCAGTGTCAATTGGCTTTATCATGTTGGACAGCAACTCAATAGTCACCTGTGCATTCTATCAGTGGACTTGGCAGAAGACTTCACTGTTCCACTACTGGGTAGAGCACTCATGAGTAGTCACATTTCTGTTTACATTTAAATTGAATTAGAACTAAACAAAATAAATACATTCTTCAGTCACACTGACAGACTGAAAGTGCTCAAAAGGCCCAGGACAGGCTAATTCCTCGACTGTAGAAAGTTACAGAAAAAGAAGCGAAAAGATTGTTTATTTTAGTTATATTGGAAATAGTAGCAATTATAAAAAGTAAATGCCACTCAGGGTAGAATGAAAATAGACATTGTGATATAATCATACTCTGAATGATATGCCAGTTAAAACAAGTGAATCTGAAGTATATTTAATAAAAATAGCACTTGAAATATATATATATATATATATATATATATATAATATATATATTGCAAAGAGGTAATTTTAAATGTATTTTTATGTGCATGAATGTTTTGCTTGCATATGTGTCTGAAGCTGGAGGAGGTCAGAATAGAACATTGGATACTCTGCTACTAGAGTTAGAGATGTTGTGAGCCATCATGTGTGTGCTAGGAATGGAAACATCTCTGGAAGAGCAATCAGTGCTCTGAACTGCTGAGCCATCTCTCCAGCCCTAAAAGGGAATTTCTATTGCTCTAAAAGGGTTTCTATTGCTATAATAATACATCATGAACAAAGCAACTTGGTATAGAAAGGGTTTATCTTAGCTTACAAATCTTAGGTCATATTCTATTACTGAGGAAATTTAGGGCAGGAACTAAAGGAAAGAACCGGGATGGAGGAAATGAAATAGGCCATAGTGTAACATTGTTTACTGGCCCGCTCTCCATTGTTTGCTCATTGTTTTCTTATAGCACATCACATCACAAGTTCAAGGGTAGACCTAATCAATGAGCATGGCCTTTCCCAATAAATCATTAATTGTCAATTAGGAAAATACATCACAGGCTTGCCTACAAGCAAATGTAGTCAGTGCATCTTCTCAATTGAGATTTCCTCTTTTCATGTGGTTCTAGTTAGTGTCAAGTTGCCATAGGACATCATTGTGTATACCAGTAGTTTATCTATATAAATTAAAACCTTAATATAATATTATTACATACCTTTTTGTTGTTCTCTTTCTCACTCCTTGTCTGTCTCAGTTACTTTTCTATTGCTCTGACAAGACACCATGACCAAAGCAATTTATAAAGGAAAGCATTTAATTGGGGGACAGCTTATAGTTTCATCATGGTGGAGAGTGGACAAACATGAGAATGGAGCAGTAGCTACAAGCTACTTTGAAGACAGAGAGAGACTGGCATTGGCATGGACTTTTAAAACCTCAATGATCTTCCCAAGCGATATACCTCTTTTACTTCCTTTTTAAATTTAAATTAGAAACAAGCTTGCTTTATATGTCAATCCCAGTTCCCTCTCCCTCCCCTCCTCCCCCATACTTCTTAATCCACCTGAACAGTGCCACCAACTAGGGAGAAAGCTTTCAAAACAAGACTCTATTGAGTTCACTATATTCAACCACCATACTTTCTTTTTGTATTATATTTTAGGCTTAGAAATTTTTTTCTGGGTGTTGGTGGCTCACACCTTTAATCCCAGCACTCGGGAGGCAGAGGCAGGTAGATCTCTGTGAGTTTGAGGCCAGCCTGGCCTACAGAGAAAATTCCAGGACAACCTCCAAAGCAATACAGAGAAACTCTGTTTCAAAAACCCAAAATAAAAAAATTAATTAAAATCGAATTATATTGCTTTCCTCTTACATTTCCCTCCATTTAACCCCTTCCAAATCCTTTCCCTTCAACTCCTCCTATGTCACTCTCACAAAATGATAGCCTCTCTTTGTCCTGATTAATTTGTGTTTCTATATATATTTACATATATATGTATAGATATTTATTTATAGTGTTTGTGTGATGAGTCTGATGAGTCTTTTTTATTTGTTTGTGTGTAATATAGTTTCAGGGATGACTTTTTATTGGATAACATATTAGGAGGCACCACCTTAGGAAACTAACTCTCCATCTCTTAGTAGTTATCAGTTGTCTGTTTTCTCTTGTATTAGCCAGAGTTCTCTAGAGGACTAGAACTTATAGAATGACTATATGGAGGAATGATGCTTGATAGCATGTGTGGACTCATGCTTAAGTAACTTCCTTATATAGTCCAGGATCAATTGCCTAGGGAATGGTGTCACCCATAGTAGACCTTCTCTGGTAATTTGCAATCAAGACAATTGCTCCCAAACCAGTCTGATCTGGGAAACCTCTCAATATAAAATCCCTTCTCAGATGACTCCAGGTTGTATAGAATTGACAGTTTAAGCTAAGTAGAACACATACCTACATTTTTTTCATTTTTAGTGCAATGATCAATAAAACACGTGAGGCATTCAACATTTTTTAATAAATAAGCTTAGTGTTATATGATTTTGTTCAGCTACATGCTAATGTAAGCATGTTTAATACTGGCCATGGAAAGCAATAATGTTCTGAAACTTAGATGTATTAATTGCATTAGGGGGATGGGAGAGATATCTTAGCAGTTAAGAGTACACACTGCTCTTGCAGAGAACCCAAGTTTGAGTCTCAGAACCTATGTCTGGCAGCTTACACTTAAAAATCATCTGTAAGTATCTCAAGGAAGAATCAAAACCTCTAACTTTGGCAGTTACTTGCCCTCACATGCACATACACCTCCCCATGCCCCCCCCCAGCACACTCAAACAGACCAACAGTCAAAAAGAAAAATTAAATCTTTAAACATAGTTATGATTTATGGTATTTTCAACTAAGAGTAGGTTTATTGAGATACAACTTATTTGTAAGTCAAGGAGAAACTGTATATGTAATATGAGTTCTCAATTCTATAATTACCTGAATTATTGAAGAGCATATTGGGATGTTTTATTTATCTATGAATAATGTATATCCATATGCCTTAAAAATGTAGTGAACAACAGCTAGAGAGGGCACAGAAACTTGGTGGGTGGTGGGAAAATTTAAGAAAAATGGACTACAGATAAGCAAAACCTATCATTCTTCTGAGTTAATTATTTTTTTTCAGATGCAGCAAATTTATTTTTTAAGAAAAGATTGAAAACCAAAGATATGGAATTTATATTCTATTTTATGATAAACGTGTGTGTATATTGTTTCCTAAAAGCTCTTTGAGAAATATCAGTAATTTATTGAATATGTTTAGAATGAACTCCACTTAACTATATATTGTGTATTGTTTGTATTCATGCTGTGAATTAATCATGATAAATGCATGTTTCTTTGTTGCTAATATTACATTTAGATATACAGTTTTTTTTACATTGACTCTTATTTCATGTCATATATAACAATGAGCTCAAAATGAATAAAAGGTAAAATGTAAAGCTAGAAAACACTAGAAGGCAACAGGTAAGAAAATCATTGTGAACTTACACTATGCAAAGTTTTCACAGGATGCAAGATGCTGCTATGGGAAGGACTGATGACTTGGACTCTGTAAAAAGAAGTTGCAACCCACAAAAGTCACCAAAGAGATAATGAAAAGAAATTTATAAAGGAAATATTTGCAATTTTCTTCAGATGATTTGTATCAAGATCTCCTTGCAAGTCAATAAGAAAACAACCTAACTAAAAATGAACAGAACATTAAAAATCATGCCTTATGAAAGAGACACAATTTTTAAAAACACACAAAATATACTTAATATAATCTGTGAAATAAGTCTACAATGAGATGTAAATCTTAAACACTGACATCCAAGTGTAGGAGAATGTAAAAACAAATGCTTTCATGTATACCTGGCAGATGTTCAAAGCTGAAGAGCAAAATTGGCTGAATTATAAGGTTTCTTATACAGTTACACATACGTGATTCTAAATTCTAGTGCTATACAGAAAATCCTGTGTCCACACAAAGGTTTTCACACAAATATTCATTGTAAGTATATTGGTCATAAACACAAACTGGAAACAATTTAAGTATGTATTATTAGAAGAGGTACAAGCAAAATAATAAAATAAATGTGACCAAGTACTGCCATTTTCTCTTCATCCACTTTTTATTATTCTGCCATTATAGCTATTTTCCAAATCATGAATAATTCAAATAAATAGTTTGATTTCATTTAGAGATTGCTTCAATTTATGCAGCAAAAGTATTAATGAAAAAAATAATCATTTATTAGCCAAAGCATGCAATACTTTGGAATAATATATTCATTCAACATTTACTTAATTTTCCAAGATATTTCCTGATTTTATCCAATAGAATTAAATATTCATAAATATAAGAATACTACTTTATATTGCATAAAGAGCTCATAGAAAGTGCTCAAGTTATTTCCATTTGTTGACTAAAAAGATCAATAGAGTTGCTTCAGTAACAGCAATTTGTATGCATTTGTTTTGATAAGACACAGAGAGGAAACAATTGAACTTTATTTACATTATTGAGTCAAAATGTAATAAATTTTCATAACATATTTTGACCAACAACTACTTTTTCTACTTTTAAAAATGCTATTATATGATTCTAGGTCTCTTTGATATTTCAAAGATGTCTCTAAAATTCACTTATGTTGAGTGCTGAATGTATTTCAGTATTGTGTCATTGTGTCATTCTGTATTTGCCCTCAAATTTCTCTTTGCACCACTCCAACAACATAAACCCAGAAAAGGGCATACAGGGGATGTCCTTTGCCTGCATTCATTTTGCATAGAAAAAGAAACCAAGTCAATGTTTTTTATTTTAAAGATACACCCACTGTGTAAAATTATTGCTTCATGATTTTGAAACTAAGACAAAAAACAACTTCCAATTCTTGATTATAGCTTCTCAAAATATACAGTATAATTATTGTTGAAAGAATGATTTTATCCTAAGTCCTTGTTTCACACCCATTCAAATTTTTATTTTGCTTTAAACTTTTGGAATTTTAAAACATTTTCAGAACAAAAAGTGTAATTTGTGGAACATAGACATAAAGGGTACATGTTTTTATAATCACTATGAATAAACATGATAATATTTTGTACATATTACATTCTGGTTTCAAAATTCAACATCTATAAAAGTCTTGTTCCTTGATGTGTAAATGTTTTGGGAGTTAGTCTGTTTATTTTATCTACTTCTCCTCCACAACAAGCTGCTTTTCCATGCATTGGTGTGCTTGTTAATTGTACACACATCTTTACACAGTGTTTACCTCCTGCCTATGTTCAGATTCTCTTTTTGGAAAAATAATTATATGAAATAGGAACTTCTTCTGTCCTGGAACATAAAGCATACATAAAATACATGTACAGAATAAGTAAATTGTTGAAAAATAAACCACCCCATTTCAGACTTAAAGTATCAACCACAGGCAAAACAAGTATTTTTTTTTTTTGTTTTCACTTTGTTAAAAACAGATTTCTGGCAAAAGTTCTCTTGGTTTAACCTGTACACTGTGGAGTATTTTTGATACTCTAAACATCGAATGCATGCCTTGCAATTGTGGCAAAATATTTTTGTAGTTGCTTTTTGTAGCATAATCTTGTGTGAATTGTTGTTTTGTTTTTAGTTATACTTTGTTGTTGGTGAGGTACCATGGAAATAAGTTTATCCTAAGTCATTCCTCTTTATGATATTTGAGAACCCATGCTAGTCTCTCTGTTCATTACTGTGTTTCATTTCTTTCAGTAGTGTATAATGGTAGGTACTCAATGGTAAATCGATTCTTAATGATGAAACTACTAATGAAAGGATGCAGAGATAGTGACTAAATTAATAGGTAAATGTAACCAGGGAGCTAATAGAAAGCAGAGCTAGTTGATATAGTGGATTTTGGAGAATAGACTTTATACAGTTGATTGTTTAGCTAGCTAGACATGCATCCATTTACTAGGAAGATAATAGTGCTTCAGTCTGCCTCTGGTACTTTTTTGCTCTCATCTTTTCTGCTGCTTGTCAAGGGAGTCTCTAGAACATGTTCTATGTTCTCCAAGCTTACTAAGGATTTGCAACCTTTTTTTCTGGAGGCACGTTTTCTTTCTTCCTTCCTTCCTTCCTTCCTTCCTTCCTTCCTTTCTTTCTTTCTTTCTTTCTTTCTGTCTTTCTTTTTTTCTTCTTCCATTTTTTTTTTTTCGAGACAGGATTTCTCTGTGGCTTTGGAGGCTGACCTGGAACTAGCTTTTGTAGACCAGGCTGATCTTGAACTCACAGTGATCCTCCTGTCCCTGCCTTCAGGAGTGCTCAGATTAAAGGCATGTGCCACCACCCCTGGGCTCCTGGAGACATGTTCTTATCTAAGGGGAAATGCATAGCCTCAGCCTTTAGGCAGTGACAGACAAGAAAGAGGAGTTGTGGATAAACACTTCATGTTTTCCTTACTTATCAGAACATTTCTGTGGCATGTCCTACCTTGACTCTCAGAGGTTATATTACAGCACGGGGACCTAGGTTATTGTGATGATCTTGTTGAACTACTCTTTACTATTCTTCTTTTATCTGTCTCACTATCATCACTTGAGTTCTTCTTGGGATCATGTCTCAAATAAAGCACTGAGATCTCAACTCCCAATTATCTCAGATCTCAAAGCAGATCTGAAGGTCTGCTTTACCAAAGATAATTACTATAATAGTAATTACTATCAATAGTAATTAGGTAACTAATAGGAATAATAATTAGGGAAAAAAGCAGAGCAGTGTTCAACTGTCCTATAGACTCCTTGAATGTTTATAATCTAATATGACCAATCTTTATTTGGTAATTTTGCATAGCGAGTTCCCTTCCAAATGTCACTAATGTCTTTTCAAGATATTAAATTTCATGTGCACCAAAACTAAAATATATACTATTAAGGAATATTACCTTAAAAGTATAAATATTTTGCTATGTGATTTAAGACAGTTGAAATGGAAGTATTAGGAATTAAATTGCATTAAATTTCTAGGTAGTAAATTTTTTGTTTATAATTTTTTTCATTTTTTAATTTTAATTTACAATCCAAGCACAGTTTTCCCTCCCACACCTTCTCCCATTCCCCTCACCTCCTCCTATCCTCCCTCACTGCCCCACTAGCCCACTCCTAGTCCAATCCTTCTCACGGGTAAGGGCTTCCATGAGGAGTCAACGTAGTCTGGCATAATAGGTTGGGGCAGTGTCAGGCCCCTCTCCCATGCCTTAAGACTGAGCATGGCATCCCACCCTGAGGAATGGGCTCCAATAAGCTAGCACATGTACCACATTTATATTGTGGTCCTACTGCTAGGGGCCCCTCAGCTAGTCCAAGCTTCAGAACTGTCTCCCATATACGAAGGGCCTCGTTTGGTTCTCTGGAGTCTCCACAGTTGTAGGTCTAGAGATCATGAGTTTCCAAAACCTTTGTTCAGCTGTCTCTGTAGATTTCGCCATCATGATCCTTAGCTCTTTTGCTCATATGTTCCCTCCTCCTTCTCTTTGCCTGGATTCCCAGAGTCCAGCATGGTTCTCGGTTGTGGATCTCTACATCTGGTTCCATCGATTAATGGATGAGGGCTCTATGATGATAGTTGGGGTATTCATCAACCTGGTTCCAGGGGTAGGCCAGTTCAGACATCCTCTCTACTATCGCTAGGAGTTTTAGTTAGGGTCTTTCTTGTGGATTCTTGGGAGTTACCCTGGCACCAGGCTTCTTCTTGGTTCTCTCTATTAAGATGTCTCTTTCATTGCTCTTCCACTGAATCCCTCCCCACCTTGGCCATCTCATTCCCTCCTGTTCTCATCTCCTCTCTCCTACACCTTACCACCATCCCCACATTTGCCCTGTAGCTATCATCTAATTTCCTTTCCCAGGGTGATCCATGTGTCCTTTTTAGGGTCTTCCTTGTTACCTAGGTTCTTTGGAGCCTTGGATTTTAGTTTGCTTTACATCTAATATCCACTTATAAGTGAATACATACCATGTTTGTCTTTCTGAATCTGGGTTATCTCACTCAGGAGGGTTTTATATATTAATGACTTAAAATTTACTACCTAGTTTTCAGGCAAATGGATAGAACTTGGCAGTAAATTTTAAGACATTAATATGTTTAAATTTTATACAACTTTGACCTTATACATGAATATATAACACTTTATGATGATACAAATTAAAACAGTCAGTAGTCATTCTGTACAAATTGATTCAAAATTGAGCACTTACCTTGTTAGATTTTGAATACAAGTTAAATAAATTGGAAAAATAATACAAACATTGTGAAATACCTCTAAAAAAAGTATAAGGTATAGATTTTACTTTTCAATGTCTCTCCATAATTTCCCACAATACAGGATTTCTTACTTCATTTTGCTTTTAAGATACTTGTAATTTTATTCTGTTGATATGTTAAGCAACATGACCAACACAAACTTAGGGGAGGAAAGGTCTATCTAAGAGAAGTTAGGAGAGGAACCCAAGGCAGGAATCTGAAGCAGAAACCATGGTGATGAATGGTGCTTGCTGGTTCATTTGCAGGCTGGCTCATAGTTTATACTTAACTAGCTTTCTTATATAGTCCTTTCTCAGCTATGGCCACAGTCCAATATGTGCTAGGCACTTCCTTAGTTGAGGTTTTCCTATCAGAGTAAAGTCAACTTATGGAAAATGAAAGCAAAAATCACTTCAAGTTTCCTCTGTGAGGTGTGAGTTAAGGGAAACAATGTAGAAATTTATTTTATTGAACAAAGTCCTGTTTTTTTCTGCATTGTTGTTTTAGTAATAATTTTAAGACATTTATAAAATACAATCTGACAATACAACATCTTTCTTGTGCAACAGCTTCAAAAAACTGTGAAAACCCCTTTCCATTTAGTGATATGGCTGCTTTCTGATTGGATTTGAGGCATGTGGACTGGAGACAATCCATGCAAAGGGTCCTGGCTGTGGAGGTCATAGGCCTTAGGCACAAACCTGCTATTGTTTTGGCCAATTGTTACATTGTCAAATTGTGTTCTAAGTATTTGTGTTTATGCCCATAGATCTGGTCTGCTCTCAGTCTTGATCATAGAAGTTTCTCTCCTGTAGTAGATAGTGCTTACTAAAGAAACACACAACAGATCTAAGTGTTAAGAATAAATGGCTGTTGACTGTACAGCCTTAAATGGGATATATGTATCATCTTCCCTGCCATACTGCCTTTTGAGGCTCAAGGAACATGGAAGAAAGGTCAGAAAAATTATAGGAGTTGGGGGTTGATGAGGAATGTTGTGAAATGCTGTCTTCTGGAACACTATGTGGTTGTTGTACAAAGGAGCTCACAGTAGCTCTAGTTGTCTGCTGTGGTGGTTTGAATAAGATTGTACCCCCATAGGCTCATAGATTTCAATGCTTAGTCACTAGGGAGTGGGACTACTTGAAGAATTAGAAAGATTAGGAGGTGTTGCCTTCTTGTAGGAACTGTGTCACAGGGAGTGGGCTTTCAAGTTTCAAAAGCCCACAGCATGGCCTCATTCTGTTTATTTCTGCTCCCTGTAGATTAGGATGTGGAATGCTTGGCTAGGTATTCAGCACTATGTTGTACAAGCAGCACTTGTACAAAGCTATGCTCCCTGCCATGATGATAAGCAAGCTCTCAATTAAAGGCTTTCCTTTAATAAGAATTTCCTTGGTTAGGGTGCCTCTTCACAGCAATAGAGCAGTGACTAAGATACCTTACACATGACCTGGTCAAGATCAAGTCAGTCAAAATTCCAGAATCTATCAGGAAGGGTGTTCCAAGGCTTGACCCCAGTATGGGGCTGTTGGCAGTTGCTAGGGTAGGGAGAGAGGCTTCTCTTTGAGGGTGTGGCTACTGGTAGATTTTTTTCATGTTACATTGGTTATTTATCCATATCATATACCTAAAGGCAGAATTAATTTGGATTAAAAGTGGATTATTAAAAGAGGACAGGAAGCATGTTGGGGGTGTCTGCAGTATTTGGAGGGGTTAGTGAGAAATGAATATGCTGAAGATATATTGTGTATGTTTATCAAGTTTTCAAAGGATTAATAAAAAATAAGAACATTTAGAGTATATATGCAAGAGTTGCATCAAAAGGAAACTGAAGGACAAGATTTTTTAAATCTCAGAGACATTGATTATGCTCAGTGAAAATAAAAATCCAAGTTGCACTCAAAAGACTGTTAATAGGGGATAAAATAATATGATAAACAATGTTTTGATTGCTTTTTAATTTCTTTAGTTTAGAAACTTTTAATGAATATAATGTAGCATATTGAGACTGAAAATTTCTCTAGCTAAATTTTGAATGTGTGTAAGATTTTGTTATATAGAAACTTTCATTTTTTTCCCTCATTTGTATTAGTTCCTTGGGAATTTCATATAATATACTTTGAACATATTCACTCTCTAGCCCATTATCCCAAGATGCACCCTGTCTCCCTACCTACCAAATGTGCTCATTTTTTATTGTAAACCCACAAAGTCCAGCATGTGCTACCTATGTATGCTTGGGTGTCTAGCTTTTCATTGTAGAATGTAAGGGACTACACTGAAAGAAAACTAACTTGCCTTCACAAAAGTTATCAACTTCCAACAGCTTCTCAGCCAATATTTGGCCTTTTTGGCTACTTTCCCTTTCCATTCTCAGATTTTTGTTTGGTTTTAGCTTGTAGAGGTCTTGTGCATACTGTCATAACTGCTGTGAGTTCCTATGTGCAAATGCCCTGCTGTATTAAAAACCTACTAGCTTCTCATAGTCAGACAATGTCTATGGCTCTAAAAATCTTTTCACCCACTCTTTCTCAATAGTCCCTGAGACTTGGGAGGAAGAAGTATGATATAGACATTCAATTTATTCTGAATATTCTGAGCAGTTGTGAGTTACTGTGAATTACTGCGTTAATCACAATATAGCACAAGTAAGAGGGTCTCTGATGAGGGTTGCAAGATGCATTATTTTATAGTTATAATGATAAGACTTTGGGAGTCAGTTTAATTTCATGTCAATTTGGCAGAATAATAGTAGGTTATCCCCTAGAGTCCAGAAACTATCTAGCTACATGCTCTTGACTGAATAATGATGACAGGTATGGTTTTCATCTTATGGAGAATTACTTAAAGACTTTCAGAAGATGATTAGTTACTTTTCTGATGTTTGTATCACTATAAACAGTGAGTATTTGCTAGGCCACTCTCATTATTGTAGTACATAGGACTCACAGCTATATAATATTGGTAATTAGTTTTATCTTCTGGTAGTGTGTGTTGTACCTTCTAGCATCGTGGAAGTTATCCATTATTGATGCAGTTTCCCAGTCAGTATGAGATGAATATCTCCATGATCTATGACTCAAGTATGTAGTGTCCTCAGCAAACCTAGTCTTACTATCAAGTACTGGAGAACAGTAAAGAGTATTGGCAATAATGTTTGGGTGTCTATGAGACCTCAGCTTAGTGGGTAGAGTGGAGGACAGTAGTTGGATCTTCTAGGTATCATTAGGAGACCTCACTGAT